>NC_079195.1:212931540-213003254 GCF_029499605.1 Hyla sarda | reverse complement strand
TTCAATGTGATATATTGTCCTTGTCCTCGTCTTCCAGGGGTTTTGATGTTGAACGGCAGCATTAAAAATCAGAGCTGAGGGGTTTGTTTTGTTTTTAATGCGAAGCTGCCGGGATAATTACAGGAAAAACAAAATAATGACATCCCATAGACAATGAACACACTTCATGTAGTGCAGTGTTCGCCATTGGGGAGGCTGGCAAACATTGATGTAACTTGAGGAGCCAGGGTCCTTCCCAACAATGTGCCATTGTATGAGCGACCTGATTCATTCCCTGAAAAATATGCCGGTCTCTTTTTTTTTTTTTTAATTTTTTTTGTTTTTATTTTTTATGAATCTGCTTGTGTTGCAGCAATAGAATCTTTGCTGAGAGAGTCTGGAGTGTACGGCAATGTTAGAGTGAACAAAAAAATATCAACCCACAACTTTTCTTTTTTTCTCTCTTTTATAGCGTTGGATGCTGTTATTGACTTGCCTATACTTTATTTAATTGCCTACACTTTTTATGATATTTTTTTTATTGTAAAGTGCTGCAGAATCTGGCGCTATGCTATATAAATAAATATTATTTATTATATTGTAAGTAAAATATAATATAATATATTATAAACAATACATATCACTGGCCATATGTACTAGAGTTTAATACTACATGCAGGTATAGTGCTTATGCAGACACAATGTGCCGGAATGTAATATATATGTTTTTTTATGTTTTTTTTAGAGTGGTGTTGGGTGTTTGCATGTGCTCCAGTTGGGGGTATAATTTGTGTAATTGTTGGGATGGTTGAGTGAATGGGGGTAATAAATCTTATTTGCGCTGTAATATTAGGTTCTTGGTTATAGAGATCTAAGACGTGTTGTTACTGACTTGATAGATGGGATACACAATCCTGCCTCACCGTTGCCCCTCATTGGTCAACCCCCACTTTCTCAATGTCCCCTGTAATTGGAATCACCTTTACACCGTCCCCCTTCTCCTAGTTTTGACCTATATTTTCCCCATACTCCTTTAAAAATCCGTCTGCCGTTTCCTCAATACTCCAATTCCCAACATTCTCCTTCCAAGTCATCACCCCTTATTTACTCCCTAAATCATCCTAACCTACATGCCCTTACTGCCATGTTTTCTCACCACATTGACCCATTTACCCCCCCCCCCCACCCTTCTCTCCATATAGTCCACCCACCATTCTGTCAATGGTTTACTTTCTCTATATCACCCCCTACAGCCCCAGACTGTAATGTCGTGTGTAACTATTAGCTCCTCTGATTCCTCTTCCTTATGTTAAGTGTAGAATAACATTTTGGTGTCGCTGCAGATGTCCTGTGCTGCACCGTGGGGGTGTCCCCCCCCCCCCCCCATATCGTTTTAAAAAAAAAACCCTGTTAAAAAGACTTGAGATAAAATGTGGTTACTGTATAGGATCCTGTGTGTTGCTGAATTGTGCACGGTAATTCTTATATTTTTTTATAGTTTTTTTTTCTGGGCTGTTGAAATGAATAGGCTGTCACTTCATGCATTAAGCGCTTGTTTTCCAGTAAGTTATTTGCTATGCTTTGTTGTGTTGTGATTGTTGTAGTTTATGTCATCGAGTAATAGAATTTGTGTTTTTTTTTTCTTAATTGGGGGTTGGGGGTTAATATTTTCTGCACCTGCTTATGAAATCAGTTCTGATAGTGTTTAAGCACCTGCTCTGTGTCGTTGCGCCCCCCCCCCCCCCCTTCTTCAGATACATAGCATCTTGGTTCACTTTGTTGCCATAACTAACAGGGCTCCAAGGAGAGGGCAGGCTCTGTGACATTTTAAAATCTATTCAGTTACTCCCAGGTCAGTAAGCCAATTTGCAAGAATTTCCGGGGAAACTGGTCAAGTACAAAGGACAAAGTCCCTCTTCTTTTTTTTTTTTTTTTTTCCCCCTATTTGAAATAGAAACTTCTTTTGCCTTTTTGCCATAGGGTATATATAAAAAAAAAAAAAAAAATTGGTCTCCCCTCCCGGATGTTATGAGGTCTTTCCCTCCAGACAAACACATTAATCATGAGCTCTCGCTCTTTGGTGTCCTCAAATAAAATAGGCCCCTGTTGGTCTTTTTGGTCATAGATATTTTCTATATGTTAGAGAATGAACCCTCTTTTATATGTATGACATATTTTTTGTATGTTCTTATCTATGGCAATATGCCTCCTAGTCAAAAACATTTCAGCCTTTTCTAAAAATATGTATGGCCAGAAGTGGGACAATAGGGTCCCCGATCATGCTTTAATGGAAGCCAACTTTGGTTCTCTGGACATGCATTGGATGTTTTTGTTTTTCGATGGAAAAAGGTTTGTCGATGGAGACATTGTATCTTCTCTTACAGCTGTGCAAAAGGTATGTCGGTCACAGCCTGATTGAGAATTACTCTCGGTTTGTTAAGCAAACAGGACAACTCAACCTTCCTTTTGTGCGGAACGTCGACCGTGGCAAAATATTTGCAATGTGAGAATTGTTCAATGTAAGCTATGAAGTAATTTTTTAAATGGAGGGTGGGGGCAAAAAATTCTAGCCAAGATCTTGGTTGAACTTGATGGACATGTTTTATTTTTTTTTCCTCGACCGTACTATAACAATTTTTTTTTTTCACTTTATTCTGTTAGTACCGTAGTTTTTTTTAGACTAGTAGAGGCTTTAAATGTAGTGTTCTTCAAAGTGGTCTAGCAAGATGTCGGCTTCGATCACAACTTTACCTCGCCTTCATCTTTGAGGAGCTTTGGATTTGGGAGCAATGTTTGGCAGTTCCTCTAAGTGGTTTTGTAAGCGTGGCCACCAGGGTTAGTGCTTCCTTTTATCCGGTGAGGCGCGATTGTCCCGCTGTCGAAACCTCGACACCTCCGTTCTTATTGTAGGGGAAAAAAAGATGGACTGCACTAACTGTACACACCATCCATTGTGCATGGTAACTCCTCCCCTTCCCTTTTCTCCATTTTTTACACATATTCCAATTTTACTAAGGGTAGAGAAAAATGCTGGAGGCATGTATACTCGGGCAGTACTATGTAAGTTGTAGTACTTTAATTTGACGTGTAGGGAGCTGAATTTAAGTTGAGATCATGTAGTCGAATAGAAGAGCGTAGGTGACCTACTTAGCTCTTCCACGTCTACAGGTTAACACATACGTGTCATCACATTAAGAAATGTTATTTTTTGGCCCTAATGTGGCACAGTCTTATGCCTTGCTCTCTTCTTTTACGTCTTCACCGTTGTCCATGACTATGATGTCTTCCAGGTCTTGTTTTTCCCTCTGCTCCCTTCATGTTGTAGCCCCTGTTGACACAGGAGACTGGTGGGTAGTGAATGGCGAGAGGAGAAGCCAGCTCCTGATAACTCTGTCTCACGTCGGGTTTTTTCACCGGCACGTCATGCCCTGTCTCGGCATTTTCTCATCAGTCGACACCTTGGCCCGATTATGGCCGTGGATACAGATGACAGAATGTTCTATCACCCATTACTGTCGAGAAGCTCTTCTTGGCAGCTGTGGGGTAGAATGACCTTTCAGTAATTCCCTTCTACTTTGCTTTGCTTGAAAAGGTCCTTCTCCATATTTAAGTAGCAGGCTTTTATTATGGTCAACCTCGTATACGTTGGGTGTGTGTGTTTGTTTGTTTTTTTTGGGGACAACGCGGGACATGGATACAGATTTCACAGCCAACTCATTTGAATCCGAGACATTGTATGAGACAAATGAAAACCTGACTTATTTGCATGTGTATGCCTCATTGCTTACATGTAATCCATCTCGGGGCTCGGTATTGTCTGTGCACTGCTACAAATTAACACTTTGCTTACATGCTGCCCTACAGCTGCCAGAGGTTGGGCTTACACCTGTATAGATCATTGTGTGTTCTCCACTAGTCATGACCCTATTTTTTTAGATCCTCTATAAATGTTTCTTTACACTATATTTAGAAGTATGTATCTGTGTGGTAGTGGGAAAAGGACTGTAAATTAACACTTTGCTTACACGGTGCCCTGCAGCCACCGGAGGTTGAGCTTACACCTGTATTAAATTGCTGTGATCTGTACTAGTGCTCAGCTCTCGGATGCTCATAAATGGTTTCTTCGTAACGTTTCAGGAATATGCTTTGTGTGCGTAAGACGATTGGTGCGAAGTGATAGAATATGACGTTGAAATAACACTTTAGGCTCAGTAGTGTGTATATGTGTCTAGCTCAGTGTTTCCCAACCAGTGTGCCTCCAGCTGTTGCCACACCACAAATTCCAGCATGCCCGGACAGTCGATCAGTGCGTAATAGTCGAAAGTGACTGCAAATTAACTCTTTCCTTTGCGCTCACGTCTATATAGACTGTAGCAGTACTGTCCTTTACAGATACTCCATAATTGTTTTTGTGACGCTATTTCATCATGCTGGAAGTTGTAGAGTTTAAACAGCTGGAGGCACACTGGTTTGGAAACACTAGTCTAGCTAATGAGTGTGTATTAGTAGTAAGTGACTGCAAATTAACTCTTTGCTTACATGGTGCCCTGCAGCAGCCAGAGGTTGTGCTTACTTCTATATAGACCCATGTGCTACTGTATTAGTACTGACCTTTTAGATACTCCTAAATGTTTCTTCACACTATTTTAGTAGTGTATGTGTTTGTGTACAATGGTAAAAATGACAAATTAACACTTTGCTTATGCGGTGCCCTGCAGCAGGAGGTTGTGCTTACACCTATATAGATTACTGTGTACAGCCTTTACTGACCTTTTCAGATATTCCATGTATTTTTTTCACACTTTTTCTTCTGTAATACCATTATATGTATATATAACCAATTTGACTTATAATAATAGTGATGACTACAAATTAACACTTTGCTTACACTGTGCCCTGCAGCAGCAGGAGGTTGTGCTTACACCTATATAGATTGCTGTGTGTTCTGCATTAGTACTGACCTTTTTAAATATTCCATAATTTATTTTTGTTTAGTTTTTTTCACACATTTTTCAGTAATACAAATGTGTGTGTGTGTATAGCTGCTTTGACTTATATTAGTAGAGATGACTACAAATTAACACTTTGCTTACAGCAGCCGGAGGTTGTGCTTACACCTATATAAATTGCTGCCTGTACTGACCTATTTTTTTTTTTTTTTTAGATCTTCTTCAGTAATACCTATGTGTATGTATAGCAGATTTAACTTGACAATAGTAGAGATGACTACACATTAACACTTTGCTTACAGCAGCCGGAGGTTGTGCTTACCTCTATAGATTTGTTGTCTTTTCTGTATTAGTACTGACTACCCAGAAGTGTTTCTTCACACTGTTGCAGCAGAACGTATGTGTTTGCACAGCTGATTGGTGTGTGATAGTAGCATTCGGCTGCTTTTCTTTTTTCTTTTTTTTGGGGGGGAATTTGGGAGCATTAGTATGGGGGAAGGGGGAGTTGGAGGGCTTGTCTCAGTCTTGTGTCTGGGATTCACATCCATTTAATTACTCTGCTTCCTGTTGTACAAGTGGTTACCGGCTCTTTACAATGTAGCCATTACTGCTGCTTTATCTGGAAGTCCTATTCGCTGCTCGTGTTGCACCAACAGGTACTTTTCATGGAAAGTGCACTCCAAGGGGGGGGGGGGGGGGGGGGGTCATTGGTGGGGGCTGTGATGGTGGAGGGGATATCGGTGTTGACTTTAAACAGCATTTCTTAGAGTGTTTTTCCCTAGTGGTGTAATTTTTGTCTAAAGGTCAGGCTGCCAGAACAGATTTATGCTCCATACAAGACAGGAAGGGTTTCAGCAAGCACCCAGTATATAGCGTTTTTATCAAATAACTCCGCAGATTGAAAACAACACTGGCATTTTCCTTTTTCTTGCTGGTATTTTCTATTCTCATGTCAGTTGTGTTGAGTTTTTTTCTTTTCTTTTTTAATGATTGTGAACCATCCTTTTATCTTTTTTTATTTATTTATTTTTTCCCCTGATAAAAAGAATAGTCATTATTGAAACACTTAAGCATTCCTTACTGGAGGACACAAAAGAGCTGCAGAGTTTTCGAGAAGTCAACCCTTTTATTTTTAGACTCTTTAATATTCCGAGCATGTTTGGGTCTTTTTTGAGCTTTGGAAATGTACTTCCAGGGGGGATAAAAGTATTTAAAGATGGAGAAGGTCCAAGTGTAGACTTGACAAAGCAGGCGAAAGGGGGTATTTGTAGCTAGGTGAGGACAATGACACTGTGGGGTTTATGCAGGCACCAGTGTGCTCGTGTTGATGGTCTCCTAAGGATTGAGAGAGATTGTTGATGGTCTCGTAAGGATTGAGGACATTTTTGGATGGTCTAGTGAGGAGTGGGGGAAGATTGTTGATGGTGTTGAGAATGTGTAATGAAGTTGATGGTCTCGTAAGGATTGGGGAAGATCTTGGATAGTCTCGTAAGTATTGGGGGAAGATTATTGATGGTCTTGATAATGTGTAATGGAGTTGATGGTCTTTTAAGGATTGGAGAAGATTGTTGATGGTCTCGTAAGAAGTGGGATGGATTGTTGATGGTCTCCAAAAGGGTGGGGGTGTTGGTCTTGGAAGGATTGAGAAAGATTGCTGATGGTCTTGCTAATGTGTGAAGGATCAACTCTGTTTATATTGTCTTTTACAGAGATACATTACTCCCGATGTTTGTTTAGACTATAGATCTTTTTTTTTTCTTTTTTTTTTAGTTGGTTTGGTTGTTTTACTTGGTTGCTTTTGTAAGGGCTTAGGGAAGGTAAAAGAAATAATTTTTCGATCAGAGAGGTTTACATTCCAGCAAATAAATATTCCATAACTTTCATTAAGTGACAATCGAGAGGAGGTGGCATTAAAGACTTATATATTTTGAATGTTTTTTTTTTTATTGACCTACTATGGACTCCTAAAGATGGAATTATATGAATTGTCTATTTCCTGAAGATGAACGCTTACTAGTTACAGCCACTCGTGTCAGAACCTCATTCAAAGCCTTCCCTGCTTAGAGGATTCTCGATCACAGTATGTGTGCAGCATCTCTTAGGATTGACAAGGCCTCCTTTGCCATAGTTTGCTGTTGCTTGATAGTCACTGACCATTTATTCCTTCAAAATATCCCCTTGCTGCTTAAAGCTGCCAAGCCAGATCTGCAAAATATAAAGGACGTTCCCAACAGCAAGAAGCCATGATAAGAAAATACTTGGCAGTCCTCTAGTCAGGTCCTCAGACCTTTTGTAACCTGGAAAGTCTGTATCTTACTTTCATGCACGTAACTGTATAACTCCGGGCTGCTCTTCTGATAACTGAGAAAAGGTAAAATTGTAATTTTTTGTGTGTGTATGTTGTGACTTTGAAATACTGCGTTGTTTTCTATGTTATGTTGTTGGGAATTCTCTCTCGGTTTCCCATATCTTATCGTATATGATTTTTTAAATCTATAGATTACAGTAAGCTGGAAGTTGTTTGCATGCTGTATCTACTCAACACAAATCTTCCCGTAAAATACAATTTATTTAGCGTTTTTTTTTTTTTTTCCCCAGGGAAAATAAACTATAACCATAATGGCCATTTTAGGATCTAAAAGCTTCTGTAAGGCTTATGTTTTCTCATCTCCTGAAAGTATAAATCTATGACATTAAGTGCAGGCTTTTTTTTTCCCATTTCATTTGGTCTTATTCAGAGAGAGACAGCTCTGTATTTTGCACATTGTATTAAAATGCACTTTAGTTGGATAAGTAAAACAGAAGGGGGAAAAAAAAAAAACTAAAATGTGAAGCAACTTTTTTGTCATGTGAGGAACACCTTCCACTCTATTAGTTTCACTAGTTGGGTGTTTATGCCAACAGTTTAATTTTTTTTATTTGCGGAGCGTGGGAACTCATCTTACGATAATATTACTCTTGCTTTTCCTTTAAGAGCAATGTGGCTCTTGTTTACCTAAGCTCTTGGATGTGTTTGGATTGAGAGTCCTTTGCCAGCTGATTGCCCACTCTCACACTGGTGATTTAGTGCAGAATTTATCTTGTAGCTTTTTGGTTTTTGTACAGTCTTTCACGGTGTAGGGGAGCGTAGCAGGTCCCCATCGTGGTGCCAATACATTATTTATTCTGGCTAATCCTTTGCTAATGTGAAAAAGCCAGTTTGTTATTGTTAAACCAAATGGCCCCTTTTAAGTAAAGAAATAGTTAAGTAGATCTGTTGTAATATGTAGTTGTCTAATGAAGAGATTTACGGCACTGGCAAGGGCTATTGTGTAGGCATTACCCTCTCACAGCATGTACACGTATTATCTTAACAACTCTGCCACGTTTCATAGGAAACATTTTCATAAGAGGGCTCGAATATTAAATACAACAATTCCCTTCCAATAGGATTATTGTAACTTGAAATAAAGGAGGAAAAAGTACGCAAGGTCTGAACTATGAATGGTGCGCCGAATTAGGATTTCTGTGTCAGAGCACGATTACTCCGTGTAGTAAAAACGTGCACAGTGGGAGTGTGTTGAAAGGCATTCTTGCTTGCACAGAAATTGGTCTCAGTGAATGACTTGGCGTTCTGTAGGGATTTTGGCTGTTTCCGCTTCACAAACCTAATGTCTGATAATCCATAGCCACCAAAATTTGCCTTCTGCTAAAGCTGACTTGGAAGAGAGAATGAGAGGGGGGGAAAAAAGTCAAAAAGTTTCATGTGAAAAAAAAAATGTTGTTAAAAGTTATTCCTGGAAATATCATTCTCCTAAAGACTTCTGGGGTAGAAGTTTGTTGACCAGCACATCAAGGCAGCCAAAATGGCTCATTTACTGGTAGTTTGGATGTCTGTAGATTTATTGATGCTTTTAGGATATGCGTTGGTGCGCCTTAGGATCCAATAGTTTTTTTTTTTTTATTATTGGAACCTGTTGTATATAATTTTGTATTGTGGTGTTTTTTAATCTAAATTGACTTTGCTCAGGGTGACCTCCTCCTGAAACGTGAAAGGCAGGACTTGATTGAACATGCAGTGTTGACCTGTAGACTTGTAAAGTGTCTATGTCGTTTCCCGCTTGACTACAAAATCCTATGTGCACGTTCAAACACTCATTGACAGAATCAACGTCACTTGTGTGTATAACTTTACCTCCTGTCTGAATATCTCCTAAGCCCATAGTTACTTTCCCCAGACGTCGCTGGCATTCGTACCATATCAGTTTTCGAAGTGAGGCTGTCAAATATTTTGACTCCCCTTATCTGAGAGTTAACTATGCATTGTCGGTGAGAAGGTGTCCAAATCCCTCCGCCTGAAATTTTTTTTTTTTTTTTTTTTCTGGTCTCCTAGTCTGTGAATGAATAAGTGTCACCGTTCCAGAGAACGTTGAACTCTGCTGGCCAAGGTCGGCAAGGACATGTGTGTTTATAGAGATGGAGGCCAGTTCTTTTTTTCCCAGGCTTGCATGTCGTGGGCACAGACCTAAAACCTCCCATTCTTGGTTATTGATCCATGCTCTTGCGCAGGGGAAATATGAGCAAACTTAAAATTACAAATACATACATGGTCTGTAGGTTTTGGTTTGTGCCCTCCATTCGAATGTAAAAAATTATTGCTTTCTTCATAACTTACTTGGCTTTTGGTTGATGGGCTTGAACTTCTGAATGGGTTTATTTGTTGGACACCACCTAACAATGGACCTTTTTTGTGTGTGTTTATTTATTTTTTTTTGGTTGTGTTTTCTTTTTTTCTGTATTGAAGGCATACAACATAAGGCCACCATTATTGGAGTAATGAGTGTTGGCATGTGGCTTATGTTTCATAACCTATTCTAACTTGGTCTATTGCCCAATTTTTTAGGAGGATAAGTCACGTTTGGCTCATATGATCTTGTACAGCAGTGGTCTCCAAACTGTCGACCTCCAGCTGTTGCAAAACTACAACTCCTAGCATGCCTGGACAGCCAATGGCTGTCCAGACATGCTAGGAGTTGTAGTTTTGCAACAGCCGTAAGTCCTCAATTTAGAGACCATTGTTGTATAGCGGATCGATTTACGTATCTTTATGCTTTTTTGGGTTTTCCACATTCTTCATTGTAGCTCCATTTACTCTTGCCTAGCAACCCAATAAACACAGCATGTGGTAACCATTTATTGTGCCATAACAGCTTGTTTATTGACTGTCAATTGGGTTTTCAGGTAGTCATTTTGGTGTATAGCCCTTGATCTAGGGAGTTTCCATGCAGGTCATTTCCTGTTCCTGTGTCTATAGGGTGATCATGTTTTTACCATAGGTGGTAGCTTTATGCTTATGGTTTTTTTCTGGATTTTATTGAGCTTTTTTATCTATCTTGATAGATCTTTGTATCTTATATCTATGCTTTTTATGTTGAGTGGTCTACAAATGTGAATGTTTTTTGACCAGTTTAAAAGAGTCAATGGCCAGAGTAAAGCATTGACGCTATGAACATCCTTAACTCCTTCGCCCATGTTAACTTGGATATGTATTTTAACTATGTTCCGTTGATCCGCTTGAATTTCTATCCGCCTGAAACCCAAGAAGTCAGCATTGGGCATCAACGAGATCACTTTTCAGATTTTCTCAAAATAGCACCATGTTACACGAAGTATCAGACATCTCCTTGCAGAACCATATGCAATGAAGTGCATTGTACATCATTTTAGCACGTTGCTGTTTTAAGGCTCATACCTGGTTTGGTTCCTTCTAAATTTTGCTGGTTAAGATGTCTTAAATATCACACAAGTCACGCTTCCAAGAACCATGACGGAGTGCAGATTGTGAGTCTGTTCTTCTTGTTCCTAAGTGACACTACATACATACTTGTGTCTGGTCTATATTTAATGGTGCCACATTATGCTAAGACACAACAACAGCAGATAACTTGGAACTGTGTCATTGCATATATTGGGTAAACATCAACACCAGGCGTCAACATCTTGGCTCCACTCCTTCCTTCCACTTTTTGTTTTTTTGAATGATAGCCTCTTTTGTGGTTTTGGTTCCCTAAGTAAGTAAAATAGAGAAGTGGGAACTAAAGCCATAGAAATATTGTCTTCCCGAAACGGGCATCATAAGTGTTGAATTTTATAATATTGAAACTCATTTTTGAGAAGTCTAAAGGTCATTTTGTTGACTACTTGATATCTTGTGATTATTGACTTGGCTCATAAAATGGAGGGAAAATAGCTAATTAATGGTGCACTGTAACACCTAAAACTTCCATCATTGAAAGTTTAGACTTTTAAAAAGATTAGATTTTTCTACCCCAAAATTTTCTAAAAGTTGTCTTATACATTTTTACAATATCATCCTGATTGCCAATAGGGTCTTCCCCTTGTGTACGTTGGCATGACGTACTGTGCCCTATTTAAAAACTTCATCTTGTTATCGGTAGGATCCTCCCCCCATAATTCCTGAAATCCGTACATCTGAGGATTGAGTTCATTAGTGCTCCTCCCCACAATCAGCTGTGAGTATTATATTTGTTCTGGCATTTTCTTGTGCCTTCAATGCCATCTTTCTCTCCTCCACTTCCACATTGACGTTACAATGGCTTCAACTGGTAAGCCGTTGTGGCCATGCTCAATAAACTATCCGCTATAGAAGTTGGTAATTGATGCTTGCTACTAGAGTTAATTTGCATGTCATTATAGAGTCCCTAGCGATTGACCTGTATGTACTTTATTTGTGACCTGAGTCTATAGTTTGAACACATCGATATAGGGAAATGTTTTCTGCCATCTGTTACCAGTTTGTCTATGTGAGGAATGTGCCATTTGACGCCAATACAACATTTTTGTTCTTCTGATGTTTGCTTCGAAATACTTAAGACTGGACTGTATTGTTTATTTCATGAGTTCCTCCTTTGGCTAAATATTTAGGTTTATTTATAGGTTACATGTTAAATCTAAACCTTTTTGATATTGATCGACTGGCTTGGTAGGAGAGAATATGGAGAGCTTGGTTGTTTTGGTGCAGATGACGATCTGTTTTGGCACCTTTATCGAGCAAGAAAGTTATACTTTCAGTAGCCCGCCACTTATATCCATTCTCATTTTCTAGAACACAAGTCCTCTCTGTTAGAAAATATTGTATAATTCTTTGTCTTAGATAGGTATGAGTGAGCTTCATCTATCTTCTTAGGAAACACTTTCCCGATTGACTGTTCTACACTTAGCTCCTTGCTGAAACAGATTTCACTCATGTTGTGTTTTGTAGTCAACACTTATGTCTTCTCCAGTAGGTAGCATAAGTATTTATGGAACCGGTGTCTACAGCAAAGAGGATACAGCTTCAGTTTCTCTCCACAGATTCTAACAAATCTGTTGCCATTTTGCAGACAGTCCTTAGTCTTCTCTAGTAGAACATGCTTCATAGCTCATTAAGAGTTGCTTTACTAACATTAGCTAGGTCGTCTTCTACTTTCCTTGGCACAACTTGTCTTTTCCGATAGAATGTTCACATCTTGCCAGCAGAAATCTCAATCACATCGTGTTTTGTAGTCAACACTTCTTCCTCAGTAGGTAGGGCATATTCTGATGTCATTGGTATGGCTTTAGTCTCTCTTCATACATTTGAATAAATCTACTGTCGTTTTGTAGATAACACTGTTAGAGCATGTTTAGTTTGTCTTGATCCGGTAGTAAGTTATGTCTTCCTTTCTAAGCAACACTTGCCTTTTCCAATAGACGGTTTTACAAGTACCTCTTCATATGTCTTCCAAAGACAGTCTAAGTCTTCTCCGTCCTGTCGGACATGTTCTACCACCATTTGTACTCAATGGCTTCTTCCTTGAATAGATTTGGTTATGGCATGTTTTGGTTACACAGCAAACTGTATTTCCCTTCCTAAGTTTCCTAAGATGACTGCTACATTTTAGCAGAGCCATGTTCTAGTCTTGCGTACCTGCATGCCAGTCTTGGCAGTACATCGTGTTTCTAACACAAGTGTATAACACTTAGGTCAGTAGCCAGTCGCTATTCAGATCTTAATCCATTTAGCTGGGGTGTTCATATTGCCATGATTTATTCATGTAAAAATTTCATATTCGGGAAGAAAATTCTGTAGTATTTTAGCTTCAACCATGTGTCCTTAAAAATTTATCACCCCGTTGAATAATGTGCCCAATTACTATAAATTATTAATGTCCCGATTAATGGTTAAAATCTGGTTCTACCTTTCTTATTTCTTTTACTTTCTTTTTTACCCCCCCGTTCTCGTATGGAATGTGGTGGATCACTGCCTAGGCGTTTAAATGGCAGTAACCACCGACGAATGATTAAAGAAGGTGTCTTCGGTGCGACTTAAAAAAGGGGGGGGGAGTAAAGCTACTAAGTCTCAAATTCAATTTCTCGATGCAGATGTTGAATGAGAAGGAGGTCGAGGTTGTTTAGAAGTCCTTCTGGTTTCTATTAAGAATAAAAGACAATTCCCTTGGTTACTAGATTAATGTGGATTCCTGTAATGTTACAGTAAGGCAAATCTGCAAGTCGTCCTGAAAGTCGGAAAAAAGGGGGGGGGGGGGGGAAGGAGGGTGCAGGTTTAATCAATTCTTTATTACGGTGGATGTAAACTTGTGGCTCTCATCCCAGCTTTCTCTGAACCATAGCAACCGGGTATAGGCTTATTAATACAGATATATAATTTTTTATTTCCTTTTTGTTTCGCACGCTGTTTTTGTTTGGAGATCCTCTGCTGTATTCGTGCCAAGTAGTGTTACAAGCTTTTATTACTGCTGGAAAGTCCATTTGTGGTCGAGAGGGGGGGAATTGCATTGGTTATTTATGAAAAAAAAAAAAGTAATGTTAATAGGAATTTTTTTTGATTTATGTGTGATTTATTATTGAAATTAAATTTTTTGCATTACATTTTATGGGGGGGGGAGGGGAGACTGCTGTGTTCCAAATTGGGTCATTTGCTGTTGGTCACAGATGAGATTTTACAAACAAATCAAACAACTGTCCAAACTGTGGACCTTTCAGCTGTTACAAAACAACCCCCCCCCCCCCAAAATATACTGGGGGTTGTAGTTTTGCAACAGCTGGAGGTCCACAGTTTGGGGACCACTGATGTAAAATTTGCTATTTTTTGCAACGGGCTCTACATCTATTTAGGAAAAGAAAAAAATATATATATATTATTTTTTAATAATTTTTTAATAATTATAATATATATCTTTTTTGAAGATTTCATTTTGTATTTAATTCATGTTTGACTTAATAGGCTGTACTGTGATGTAGTCCAGCATAGTGCAGAACAGGTCACTGCTATTTCAGCAATGCATAAAGTTTTTGTAACCTGTTCAGAGCGCTGAAGGCTGTAATGTATCCTAAGTCGTAATTAGTCCATTTTGGGCTGTAGCCATGCTTTTGTATTCCAAGTCTTCCATAGAAGTACCTTATTTTTTTTTTTTTTTTTTATGGGGATTTTGCATACAACATTTCTTGGAAAAACTCCATAGCACTTTGTAGCTTGGGGACACACATGGCCATTCTTTTCTTTTCTTTTTTAAAATTACCACTGAGCCAAAGCCAAAACTTCCCTGTGACACCAGCTTTAATGTGTTTTTTATTTATTTATTTATTTTTTTGGGAGCGCGAACCAACAGGAGAAAGTGTAGGTCCGTCCTTTATATTTCCCATTCCTTTGAATCCAATTCTGGCAAAAAAAAAAAAAAAAAAAAAAAAAAACACCAAATATGTAAATAATTTAATAAAAAAAAAAAATAATTTATCTGTTCATGAATTACCCACCTTTCATGTGCTTTTTTCGAGATAAAGCTTGGACTGAATTAAAAAGGAATGGGAAATCTAAAGGAAGTGCTTAAACTACTTCTTCCTACTGGAGCCACTACTTCTTTGGGTTCGAGAAGATGCAACAGAAACGGCAGTTGTGTCTTTCAGAAAGCACGGACTGTGAACGTCTCCTAAAGGGAACGCTCAACAACTTCTTCAACTTTTTGGTTTACATTAGATAGATCTAGACCCCATTATGCTTGTGCATGGGTAAGGGTTATAGTACGTAAGGTTCCAAACAAAGAAAATACCAAACATCTTATTTTGTCTTTTTGTCAGGACCTTTTGGATGCCAATATGAACCCCTTTACATATGTGCATCGTCCCATGGCGTTTCCCTCCACACTGTAGGAAAAAAACACCTGAGGAAAACTGATTGTAGAACTGACAATTTACATTTGTCTGGCATTTTCAGTCTGTGTAAGGCGCCGTATGGGCGACCAACAGTAGAGCACATCTTGCTGTGTTTCCCTGTCCGGCATGCAAATTCAGTGAACACCGGATCCTAAACAACTGATGCCAACCAATGCCTTTTTGCCATCGGTTGTGACATTGGGTGCAGACAGATTATGCAGGGTTACTGAGCCGGGCACCGGACATATGTGAATCCAGCCTTACAGTTATAGACCCTGCTCCTTAGTAATGTTCATAATAACCCTTACTAAGTTTTTATGTCCAATTTGCATGAATTTTTGTCCAGTCAACAAAACGCTGCCACCACGAGACTAGATAATGGATGCTGTTTAGATGCCCCAGTGGCGGATTACAGCGTAAGTTATATCCGAACTGCTCGTGTTCTCAAAACAATAGCCTTTGATGGAATAATATCTCGGCATTTAATGTCCTTTCTACACAGGATAAATGTCCTTAGTATATTTATGACCCCCAACTACCGGGGATGCAGTGGCTTGTGATTGTGTTGCTAATATCTCTGCTGGTCTGGTAATAAAATAAAATGGATGTCTAATGGATAAGACTAAAATGTGCAAATATGTCCATAGGTGTCACATCAAGCTGCAGGTCGCCTAATTGTACTTAGATAGGAACCGTGAGATATAAAAATACAAAAATTCCTATAGTTGGTCAAAGATGTTGCCCTTTTATCCTTTGGAGTGTTTGTTTTTCCTGTATTGGGAGTTTATTAACCCATATTTTTGAAGTTATATGGACTTTGTGTTTAAATTGCAAACTAGAAACTAAGTCAGCAAATGGACTGAAAAGTACAGACTACTGTAACCTTGTGTCCTCTTCTGGGTTGACGTCAACTGAATCCTCAATGCCTTACGCAGGGACAAATATATTTATCTTTTTTAGACTTGATTTACCACAGGTTTTTATTCCAATAAACCTTGAATATATTTCGGACATCACATTTTAGAGCTGCGTTTTACAGCGGACTGTAAACTCTGAGAGCATGTATGCCTACAGAGATCCATCAGCGGGAAGATTGGTGACCTGAAATGGTTCTTGTAGGCCAGAATTTTTTTTTGTATTGAACGCAATTTGTTGCCATTACCGGCTGTAGGCAGATCGGGTGGGGGGGAGATAACACAAAACACAAATACTTCAGTCTGTGCATTTTAACAGCTGGAAACTGTAGAATACGACTAAGGTTCATCAGTCAGGGATAATGGCTGTAACCACCCGTTGACATTTTTTTCCTGTGACATTTTTCACTTTTTTTTGTGTTATTTTATGTGACTATCCTATTTTGATGCTCTTAAGTAAGTCGCACGTAAGTGCAAGAATGGAAATCTCCAGCTGTTATAATTTTCCCAAACAACAACACTTTCTTGGTATTGAGTTAAAATGATGGTTTATTAGACCTTTCACCTTGTGGTCTTATAGTAAAGTGGATCTGTGTTGCCTACACAAAGATATGTTGGTATATGTAGCAAAAATCTTCTTTATGTGGATAAAAAAAAACATTGAGCATAAGTTCATACTTGCTGGGTTTTGATGCAGATTTTTGTAAAGATGGCGGTTACATATTGTACAGTATTCTTTATTTTATCTTTTTTTTTTTTTTTTACAAATTTCTATAGGGTTTTATTTATTTTATATTTTTTTCAGTTTTTGCCTCAGCAACTTTTTCCCTTTTTTTATAGAAAAATATCTATAATATCTTCTTGGTAATTTGATGTTCTGCATAGCCCTTGAATTTAGTCAGAATTGGTAAAAAAATTTTTTTTTGGGTGTGTAACATGGGGCAGTATTCAGGTATTTTCATCTATTATATAATCCTAAATACCGTATATACTCGAGTATAAGCCGACCCGAATATAAGCCGAGGCCCCTAATTTCACCCCAAAAACCCAGGAAAAAAAGTTATTGACTCAACTATAAGCCTAGGGTAGGAAATACATCATCCCCCCCGTCATCATCCAGACCCCCGTCATCATAACCCTGTCATCACCCCCCCCCCCCCTTCATCATTCATCATCACCGCCTGTCAATCCCTTTCAGTGGTGGTCAACCTGTGGACCTCCAGATGTTGCAAAACTACAACTCCCAGCATGCCCGGACAGCCATCGGCTGTCCGGGCATGCTGGGAGTTGTAGTTTTGCAACATCTGGAGGTCCGCAGGTTGAAGACCACTGAAAGGGATTGACAGGCGGAGAGTTCACTCAAATATAAGCCGAGGGGGGCGTTTTCAGCACGAAAAATTGTGCTGAAAAACTTGGCTTATACTCTAGTATATACGGTAATGTGAATGCCCATTGACACATGTAGTTTAGTGCACCTGTCACTGCCACGCTACCGGTTTGTAGGAGGAATCTGTATTGTAGAGAACGTAATCTCTGAATTCTTTAGGGACTTGGGACATCTGCAGCATTTCTCCTATGTCTCGTAAATTGGAACTCTTGTTAAAGCTCAATGGGGGAGATTTATCAAAACCTGTCGAGAGGAAAAGTTGCTGAGTTGCCTATAGCAACCAATCAGATCGCTTCTTTCATTTTTCAGAGGCCTTTTAAAAAATGAAAGAAGCGATCTGATTGGTTGCTATGGGCAACTCAACAATTTTTCCTCTGGACGGGTTTTGATACATCTCCCCCATAGTGTATTGTGGTTCCAACCATAATTGGGAGATAGTCAATCAGTCAGTCAGTCAGTCAGTCATTATAAGGCCATGCTTTTACCTGTCAGATTTAATCATTTGTGTATTTAATTGAGAATCTGCCGACACAAGTCAGAAGCTGCGAAATTTCCATTTAGTTCCCGCAGATCCAACCCGTATCGGCCCCATAGTTATTGAATGGGGCCAATCCTCTACTTTTTCTTGTGTAGCATGTTTCCTTCAGAAATTTTCCATCACTTGGAACGAAGCTACGGAAACCCCATTCACATACATCAGATGGGATTTGTCATCGGATTTGTTTCGGATTTAGGTCGTGTGCTTGGGGCCTAAGTGATAAGATCAAGGTGAGGTGTGTCCATTACCTTATTATAGAGTCCCAACTCACTAAGGTAATTTTGTTGTGGCGAGTAACTGGCACAAACTTAGGTCTTTTTTGTTGACTAATGTCTAGACAGGGGAATTATTATGGCATTATGGAAGCATTGTGATGTGTTCCCCACGGTAGCTGATAAGAAATAACAGCAACTCAAGGGATTTTTGCTGAATTGACCAGGTGAGGGGTTACGCTTTTGTGTTTTATTTACCAGAAGAAGACAATTAACTTTACCAGTTATTACTTTTGCTCACATTGGTACCGTAAATGTTTTAGAAAAATCTTAGAAAAGAAGTTTTTATTACATTCTATTGCATATATGTATATATTTGTGTGTGTGCGCGCGTATATATAATTTTTAAAATTTTTTTTTTTTAGTTATTACACTTCTCTTTGCCTTTTTAAGTCCGTATATCCAGTAAGAATAAACTTTATTTAAAAAACGTCAGAATGTGTTTTATTTTTATTTAAAGGGGTACTCCGGTGAAAAACTTTTTTTTTTTTTTAAATCAACTGGTGCCAGAAAGTTAAACAGATTTGTAAATTACTTCTTTGTAAAAATCTTAATCCTTCCTGTACTTATTAGCTGCTGAATACTACAGTGGAAATTCTTTTCTTTTTGAAACACAGAGCTGTCTTCCGACATCACGAGCACAGTGCTCTCTGCTGACATCTCTGTCCATTTTATGAACTGTCAAGAACAGCATATGTTTGCTATGGGGATTTCTTTTACCCTGGACAGTTCCTAAAATGGACAGAGATGTCAGCAGAGAGCACTGTGCTCGTGATGTCAGCAGACAGCTCTGTGTTTCAAATGGAAAAGAATTTCCACTGTAGTATTCGGCAGCTAATAAGTACAGGAAGTAATAAGATTTTTTAATAGAGGTAATTTACGAATCTGTTTAACTTTCTGGCACCAGTTGATTTAAAAAAAAAAAAAAAAGTTTTTCACCGGAATGCCCCTTTAACTTATTTTTTTGGGGTTATTACTCTTCTCTTTGCCTTTTTAAGTCCTTATATCCACTAAGAATAAACTTTATTTAAACAAAGTCAGAATGTTAGTTTTTCCAGAAGCGTCATAGGCTGCTTGTTTGCTTAAATCACCAATTTGCTGCTTTTATGTCACCAATTAAAGTGTTGTGACCTCAATTCATGACAGTCACCGTAGACCCGGCCTGCGTCCTCGTCTTAGGTTTCATCCGGTCCACCTTAGGCTGACAGATGTTTTGCCTTGGCCTTGAGACATCCAGGCCTTACTTGGGTGTGAGTGACATGAAACACGAGGACACTACATGTAGTTTTTAGCCGTCCGGCTCAAGATCCTATATTTGCGTATAATCCACCATAGGGAGCCGGTTTACACATTGAACCCAGCTCTTCCTGTCCATTATTGAATAGATCTGCCAATCTGAAAACGTTATCAATCTAACTTGTCCATGGAGCATTGCGTCGGGTGGAATAACAAGCTGAAAGACGAGATCTATTGGAAACAGCTGGTTGCTTCCCGGAGAGCTCCGGCCTCATCGTATCTCATAGACTCAATGTTTATATAAAATTTTTGTCTTTTTCTTCCTCTTGAGAATGGGCAGACCCTTTTAATGCTCTTTTTGTCATCTTTCCTCCTGTTTCTAGTAATTAACAGCGAGGCAATAATTACAGTTCATCGCGAATAGTCAAACCTCCATCCTTTCTCTGAGCCAAACAGCCGAAAGTCCTTGCACGTTGTTTTCCCATCTATTCCTTAATGTGGCCAACTCCTTGTTGATATTGATGACCCAGTATGACACATCTTAAGTCATTATTATTTCATTTAGTGGCTGTATGTATAGACCAAGTGGGAATCTGACTATTGATTCGCTGAATGGCTTGTAACATTGATTTATGAGTCAAGGATTTTGTGTGCTGAGCCAAACACAGTTGAGATTGCATCTTATGCGCCCATTGATTTCGGTTCAGATTTCACTTCACAGTAATTAGACTATGATCTCACAGATGTTAACGTTAAATTTGTAATTTTTTTTCTGTAAAACAATCTTGCAAATTAATCAAAAAGTTTTTTCCTACATTTTGCGAGATTTGAATAATCTTGTATGGCGAAGGTCAATCGCTATCTACTATTACTTTGGATTATTAAATGTAGGTGTGGCTAGTGTAAACACTGGGTAAGATAATCCCAATCTGTTGCCAAAGGCTTGATCACACTGTCCATAACAAAGTCTACCACTGATCATACATTGATTTTTATTTTTTATTTTTCATTTAGATGCTAAAGTCTTAATTTTTGCTCCTTTTTAACTCTTGTAGTTTATAGTATGATGCTTAAAATAATCATAGTGCTGTCTGAAATAGCATACATTACCTGAAATGGATGAATAAAACAGGTAGAAATTAGGAGGCTATCTGGTCGCTACAGTAGCCAAGTAGACTTTTGTAGTGGCCCCAGTCGTTGCCTCAAAAGAAGGTCTGAAATAGCACCCTAGTAATAGTTAAAGGGGTATTCCAGGAAAAACTTTTTTTTTTTTATATCAACTGGCTCCAGAAAGTTAAACTGATTTGTAAATTACTTCTATTAAAAAATCTTAATCCTTCCAATAATTATCAGCTGCTGAAGTTGAGTTGTTCTTTTCTGTCTGGCAACAGTGCTCTCTGCTTGTCTCGGGAACGGCACAGAGTAGAATAGGTTTTCTATGGGGATTTGCTTCTACTCTGGACAGTTCCCAAGACAGGTGTCATCAGAGAGCACTTAGACAGAAAAGAACAACTCCTCTTCAGCAGCTCATAAGTAATGAAAGGATTAAGATTTTTTTTAATAGGAGTAAGTTACAAATCTGTTTAACTTTCTGGAGCCAGTTTATATATAAAACATTTTTTTTCCTTGATAACCCCTTTAAGTTGGCCAAACCCACTGATTTTAGCAGGACAGGTCAATAATCTTAGGTGTATGTCTGTGTCTCTTACCTGACTGATGACAAAGTGGGCATTAAGAGGGATTGGGCATGTATGGGAAGATATAGATGTCAAACGAATGAGCCAGATGCATCAAACGGTGTAAGGTTTCTTCAACCCAATCATTATTGGTCTACTGACGTCATCTAGCCTTGTCACACAGCAAAAATTTTGTCGTAGAAGTCAGTCTTTGCTCAAGATTGCCGAGACCCCTACTTGCTTCTCTGTCCACCAAATAACTTTCTGCACGGCAATAAATGCCGTTTCAGTGGCCCCTCAAGTTACAATAGTAATTGGTTCCAGGTCAACCAGGTTCTTCAAAGTTCTGTATTGGGCACACAATGTACCTGTAAAAAAAAAAAAAATTGCTGCCCTCAGCTGATATACGAAGAGCAGTACAGAACATGTAATACTGCATTGTACTGTAGCTAGACGTTAGTGCGCACACAGTAATACAAGAGTTTTACCAGTAAAATGCAAAATCTGATTGGTTGGATCTTATAGACGTTGCTGCCTATCACAAATCCATACTGCCGGGGCCATTGCATGTGGAGTATGGTTTTAAGGTACAATGGTCCAGGAGACACCATTTGCATGTTGACAATATTGTACCTTGATGCCATAATATCTTGAGGGATCATTGTACTATATAATACATGGATGGGTCTTAAATTTGACATGACTATCATAGTTACTGTCCTGATGGTCCAGAAATCCCATGCTGAAAGTTCCATACAGTTCTATGGGACTTTCAGCAATTCGTCCGATTGCGTTAGTCTCGGGGCAAGTCTCGGACTATGGGGAAGATTTATCAAAACCTGTCCAGAGGAAAACTGGCCCAGAGCAACCAAACAGATTGCTTCTTTAATTTTTTACAGGCCTTCTTAAAAATGAAAGAAGCAAGCTGATTGGCTGCACAGGTTCTGATAAATATCCCCCATTATAAGTTTGCTCGGGAAGTTTAAACATGTCCTGCCCCTGAACAGTAAGTCTTTGGAGACAACCTTGATGTTACTTGTACTGCCACTTGGTCTAAAAACTGGCGAGCAGATCTGGTGTGTATGGGAAGGCTGGGCATGACACACATAGGATTGTGCATGTTGGATTTTGACAAGCCCAATCCTGTGTACCCCCGTCCCAAGAGTTGCATCTTATTTTCTTATTGAAGGGAACAGATTTAAGTCAAATGAAACGAATACAAAATGGAAACAAACCGATATTTGCATGAAGCTACATCGACACAGCTGAGATCTTTTTTTCGCCTCTACGTTACCCATGGTCCCTGCCTTTGCCAGACAGAATGTGGCACCATAAGCCTTGTCCTGATTTAAAATTCAGATTGTTGATTTTCAAAAAAAAAGAAAAAGAAAATATATATATATTTTCGTTCCAGATGTCTTCACTGTTAGTAAAGTGTCGGGATATTTGGATGTTTTGGAATAAGATCTGTTTTTTCCACCCGATAAGCACCGTCTAATAGATGCAGCTGCAAGATGCCTCGGAGTCTGCCTGTGGTGTCCAAAGATATTAGCATATTTAACATGCTTCTCAGCAGGACACTAAGATATAACAGTTGTAATTGACTTACTGAATCTCTCCCATTTCCTTCTCCCTTAGACTCTGTGTACAGGAGATGTCTTATTAGTGCCCGATCACCAATACGTGATCCGGAGACGCTATGAATCATTAATAAATTCAGCACTCACACAAAGACAGTTTAAAGGCGAAGGCGGCTGGAACAGGAGCCTCCGCTCCTCTCTAAGTTATGCAGGTTCATGGAAGAACGGCCACCGATTGCTTTTCCTCCATCGAGGGAAACGGGAGTTCAGTTCTGTGACTTCCATGTTAATGAATAACTAGTATTTCAGAGAGAACCCGAGATCCATAACTTCCAGCCAGGCGGCATCTTCAACGTTTTTTTTTTTTTTTGCTTTTTTTTTATGGGAACTTCCCACTACAGTATTAGACATAATTTATTATGTGATAATAAAATAAAAATAGCAGAATGAGTTATATGGCTCTGTTACGAGTGAGAAGAAACCCGTAACCTGTCGGAGCAAAGAGTTTTGAGTCAGGAGTCTAATAATAGAACTTTATGTTGCTGTGTTGTATTTTAATTAATGGTGCGCGCCGGTTAATGCGTTCCTGAGGAAAATGAAAGGGCTAAAATATAATTGAATAAAAATAAAAAAATGAATAAAAATAAATTAATGCCAAAATGGGAACATATATATATATATATATATATATATATATATATATATATATATATATATATATATATATATAATATATATACACACACACACACATTCCTTTTTTATTTATTTATTTTTGTGGCTACAAATATACACAGTCTGCCAGTTTGCATGCAGATTTCCTCCTTTTAGATAGGGCAATCCACACGCAGCCACCCACCAGGTTTACAAGGTTTAGCACATTTTGTATGTCAAGAAGGGACATGACTCTATGTTTTGTTCTTCCATAGCATGGAATTTGAACCCAAAGGGTGAAAAAATTTGTGCCGTATATTGTAGAGTCTTAGGGCTCATTCACACTACAGATTTTCCCAGTGAAATTCTGCTCTGGACCTCCGCTTGGAAAATATGCAACCGCAACACCACCCCCACCATCATTTACACTATGGAATTTGTTCTGTTGTGAAAAAATCCCAGGCTCCTTCATTTCCCAAATCCCAACCCCATTCATTTGTTGTGCTCAAAAATGTATTGCCTGCTACGGAGATTGGACATTTCTGAGCATTCCTAGCGCAAGCTTGTTCTGCTGGTGCCCACTTCAGATGGAATGAGCCCTTCAGAGTTTGAATAAGCCCTTATTATAATCCATGCTTACATATATTTTGTACGGATTTGATGCAGATTTTGTCGAGTAATAACGGCCAGAATTTGAATGAAGAATTAGGTGCTGATTTTTTGGCGACTGACCATCTTAGGTGTATTCTTGGTGGCCTCTGAACTCTTTCGCCGATTGCAGATGTCAGCAGAAAGAAGGATCGGGCTTTTGGATATTCGGCTGCCCTATTCTCTGTGCAGAGCCAGACAGTTGCACAATGGTCACCAAGGGATCTCCTTGACTTCAATGGAGTCTGATCCAATTTGGTGTCTTAGAGTTCTGATCTTTAGACCAGTGTTGCCCAACCAGGTTCCCTCCCACTGTTGCAAAACAACAACTCCCGGCATGCCCGGACAGTCAACGGCTGTCCGGGCATGCCGGGAGTTGTTGTTTTGCAACACCTAGAGGCACCCTGGTTGGGCATCACTTCCCTAGACAAGCTGCCACCAAACGAGTCTAGTATTGGCTTTCTCCTTTCTTCCCATTGACAATACCTTATAGCTTATGGGTATGGCCAACTTAACACCTCAAACTTTTGAAGCCAAAACTCCAACCTTCTACTCATACCCATTTCCAGGCTTTGTACGAATTCCTCGTACGAATCGTGACCTCAGTCTTGTTATGGTAGTGTGTAATTGTGCGTGTGCGATGTTTATAGTGTTTATATGGCGTCCACCTATAGATTAATCATTGCTCGAGTGATATTTCAGACACTTTTCGCGTTAGATTTGTTTGGTTCCTCCGTTGACTCTGGGGAGGACGGCAGCAGCTGAATCAATAGATGGGATACAGAAGTGAATTTCGATTGCACCCATGTGACTGAGGTATATGGAAGGTGTTAATGTGAATAGCGGAGTGAAGACATATATAACTGTCTCCTCCCAGACTGCTAACATGGAACATATGTCCTTTTTTTTACTCTTTTGGTTACGTTTTTCTTTTAAGGTTCCTCGTAAGATTATAGACTCTCTCATTTTTTTTCTTCTTGCTTTAAAAATCTGCTTTTAATTAAATTGTCTGAGTCGGTCTATGTACGACCAGTCTACACATCCTTTTTACATTTTTTTCTTCATTGCCCCCCCCCTTTTACTTAAAACTATTCATCACCTGAGTGTGAAGCCTTACATTTTATATTTTTTTTAATCTGTTTTTTTTTTCCGCATATGTTCAAAGAATTATTTTAAATGTTAAATTTATGTTTGAATCAGAATGGACAGCGAGTATGTTGCCTATGGTAATGTCGTTCCCACATATTTAAGTCCTTATCTAAGGAGCCTTTTAAGGGGTTATCCCGTGAATCACTTTTATACTTAAAGGGGTACTCTGGTGCAAAACTCTTTTTTTTTTATTTTTATTTTTATTTTTTTCTTAAATCAACTGGTGCCAGAAAGTTGAACAGACTTGTAAATTACTAGTATTAAAAAAAGCTTAATCCTTCCAGTACTTATTAGCGCCTGTATACTACAGAGGAACTGTTTTCTTTTTTTTTTTTTTTTGGGGGGGGGGGGGATTTCTGTCACAACCACAGTGCTCTCTGCTGACACCTCTGTCCATGTCAGGAACTGTCCAGAGCTGCAGAAAATCCCCATAGCAAACATATGCTGCTCTGGACATTTCCTAAAACGGACAGAGGTGTCAGCAGAGAGCACTGTGGTTGTGACAGAAAAAAAAAACTTTCCTCTGTAGTATACAGCTGCTAATAAGTACTGGAAGGATTAAGAATTTTTTATAGAAGTAATTTACAAATTTGTTTAACTTTCTGGCACCAGTTGATTTAAATAAAAGAATAATAAAAGTTTTTTTCACTGGGGTAACCATTTTAAAGCTTTCTCTGTTAATAGCTGTTTAAAGTAATTTATAGGGTATCTAGCATAAAAATAACTTTTGGTGCTGCAGTGGTGGGCTAAGGAATCAATCTCCTTCCTCTTCTGGCAGCTGACAATATAGTTCCTTCTTAAAGGGGTACTCCCCTGAAAAACATTTTTTTTGAAGGAACTAATCGTATGAAATACTTTCCTCTTTACATAGTTGAATGCGCTGACAACAAAATCACACACAAATTATCAATGGAAACAAATATATCAACCCATGGAGGTCTGGATATGGAGTCACACTCAAAATCAAAGTGGAAAACCTCACTACAGGCTGATCCAACTTTATGTAATGTCCTTAATACAAGTCACAATGGGGCTCAGTAGTGTGTGTGGCCTCCACGTGCCCGTATGACCTCCCTACAATGCCTGGGCATGATCCTGATGAGGTGGCGGATGGTCTCCTGAGGGATGTCCTCCCAGACCTGGACTAAAGCATCCGCCAACTCCTGGACAGTGTTGGTGGATGGAGCGAGACATGATGTCCCAGATGTGCTCAATCGGATTCAAGTCTGGGGAATGGGCAGGCCAGTCCATAGCATCAATGCCTTCCTCTTGCAGGAACTGCTGACACACTCCAGCCACATGAGGTCTAGCATTGTCTTGTATTAGGAGGAACCCAGGGCCAACCGCACCAGCATATGGTTTCACAAGAGGTATGAGAATCTCATCTCGGTACCTAATGGCAGTCAGGCTACCTCTGGCAAGCACATGGAGGGCTGTGTTGCCCCCCCCAAAGAAATGCCACCCCACACAATTACTGACCCACTGCCAAACCGGCCGTTGGCTGTCCGGGCATGCTGGGAGTTGTAGTTTTGCAACAGCTGGAGGGCCTACTGTAGGTTTAGTATATTATACAGACCCCTGTCCATCCCAGAACCCTGACTCACCTTCCCAGTTGCTGCAGGGACCGTCCGGGGAGGGTGGTCTGGGCCATCCATCCTTCCTGTAGTGTCCGGCGGCATTCCGGGTGGAGGGTGAACCGGTCCGGGCTGTCCTTCTTCTCTGGGGGTCCTCTTCTCCACTCCGGGCAGGCTCCGGCCTAGTAACGCTGCATAGATGACCTGACGTCACTGCGCAGCGGCGTCTATGCAGCGTACTAGGCCGGAGCCTGCCCGGAGTGGAGAAGAAGACCCCCGGAGAAGGAGGACCGCCCGGACCGGTTCATCCTCCACCCGGAATGCCACCAGACACTACAGGAAGGATGGATGGCCCGGACCAAGCCCATTACGAGCAAGTTAAATTTTTTTTATTGACTCGGAGGGTGGGGGAGGGGCCTGACCGGTATAGCGGTATGGGCAAAAATCCATACCGTGGGAGAAAAAAAAACGGTATCCGGTTCATACGGGTATACCGCCCAGCACTACGGTGGGGGGTGCGACGCAACGGGTCGGGGTGGGGGGGGGGTGGGGTGTCGGTGCAGGGCATTATCGGCAAGGTAATTGCCGATACCGATAATGCCCAAAATCGTGATTATCGGCCCATAATATCGGCCATACCGATAAACGGTCGATCCCTATTGTAAAGCATGTATAACCAATAGGTTTTGCAATTGCTTTCATTAGAAATTTTCTGTATTTCATACTGAAAAAGCCAGTCAAACTGCCCCCCTGCCCGCTTGGACACATACCAGTCCTACTGTGTCCGTGTGTCATCACCTATGTCATGGACACACTTCCTTGATTGACAGCTGTGTGTGTACGCTTTAAGGTTTTGTAACATAGTGCCTGTCTTGGGAGCCATATTATCTGCCGGTGTCCATGCTCCAGTGATGTTACTGGTTCCATGTGAATTAATAAGATGTGCGGCAATAAACGCAGGTTTATTTCCTGGCCTTGTTTCCTCTGCTATGAATAACTTATGAGGAAACTGTAAAACTTTCCTTTTTTTTTTTATTTTTTTTTAGCTTTATGATCCATGAAACGTCTTGTCTGATCATCTGACAGACACGCCTGATACATCGCATGTTACATTACGCCAACATGTAAACTGTTGGTTTTCAGTAAGTCTAAAGGAAAAGCTTTCCTACATTACAAGCAGAGCCGTTAAGGAGAAGCCTGTCAGGTACTAAGACGCGTTCCCGTAACTCATTGGTCGGCTGGAGAGATGCGAGAGAGCGAGCCACTGATGCATTAACAGGCTTTTTATATGTCAGCATTATGGGATCTTTGATAGGCCTTTAACTCAACAAAGGATGTTCATGATAAGATCTTTTGGTTGAAAAGGCTTGACTACGGAAGCATATCGCAACGTCTGTATTTTATCTGGATGCCAGGGTGCTCGAATATTTACTGTGTTCTTGCTTGTCTTTGAAAGGTGGCAGTGCACAGAATAAGAACTCTCGGCGTTGACGTAATTTAGAGAGCAAAAATGATGGATATTAAAGAAGCACTCCGGTTTTATCCCCCTCTCTTGCATATATCATGAACACTCACCATCACTTGTCCTACATCACCATTTATTCCAGTGCAGATGCATCCATGTGTTTTTATTATTCTAGTTTGGTCATGTGATCACCAGTCTGATTCTGCGAATCTCTCAGGCCTAATGGTTACAACACGTCTGACGTCCCCTGGACTACATGACATAATCACCTCCCAGATCCCTCCTACTAGTTTCCAGACCCCTCCCTCAATCTGCTATCTCTATAGGATCAGGATAAATAGTAGTTATACACCTCCCCTGAGGCTCTATCTTTATACTGCTGCTATCTCTATGGAATTAGGAAATATACAGTAGTTATACCTCTCCCCTCCAGCTATTTCTGTATACTGCTTCTGCTATCTATAATGGTTCAGGCTATATTGTAGTTATATACCACCTCTCCCAGCTCTATATACTGCAGTTGCTGCTATATGTATGGGATCAGTATATATTGTAATTATATACCTCCCATTCCAGCTCTATTTGTATACTGCTGCAGCTATATCTATGTAATCAGGAAATAAAGTAGTTATACACCTCCCCTCCAACTTTATCTGTATACTTCTGCAGCTATATCTATGGGATCAGGATATATAGTAGTTATACACCTCCCCTCCAACTTTATCTGTATACTTCTGCAGCTATATCTATGGGATCAGGATATATAGTAGTTATATACCTCCCCTCCAACTCTATCTGTATACTGCTCCTGCAATTTTTATGGGATCAGAATATATTGTAATTATACACCTTCCCTCTAGCCCTATCTGTATACTGCTGCTGCTATCTTTATAGGATCAAAATATATAGTAGTTATACACCTTTCTTCCAGCTCTATCTGTATACTGCTGCAGTGTACAGTTGCACAACTTACTGTTGCAAGAGTTAACCCATCTTGAAATTGCTCCTTCCATCCGTGGTTAAATAAATCAAAGGTCTGTCTGCCAGACACGTTTTCACCTTAAAGGGGTTCTCCGCTGCTCAGCATTTGGAATAAAATGTTCCGAATGCTTAGAGTCTGCGCCAGGAGCTTGTGACTTCATAGACCCGCCCCCCATGATGCCCAACCCCCTCAATGCAAGTTTATGGGAGGGGGCGTGACGGCTGTCACACCCCTCCCCATAGACTTACATTGAGGGGGCGGGGCATGATGTCATGAGGGGACGGGTCTATGACGTCATGAGCTCCCGGCGCCGGCTCTAAGCGTTCTGAACATTTTGTTCCAAACACTGAGCAGCGGAGTACCCCTTTAACTTATGTGTATGGTCATCTTAGAAGCTACAGTAAAGTTTTCATCAGATTGTGATGTTGAACTTTGTTACTTTGCTGCTGTAGTTTGAACTATTGCCACTGGACTGCACTTCCCCTTTAAATAATACCTCGCTTCAAGGGAAGGTGTTCGGCTAGATTACATGGCGATCAGTCGTGACTCCTACTTTGTGCAGTGACTCACCTGAGCTTGTATTGTTTTGGTGTTGTCTGAACTTTAGGAAGTGACTTTGCTTTGACATGTTTGATGTTTCTTTGGAATGTTTAGAATTGTAAGCGTTATTTAAGCATCATTCTCTCTTTTGTTTGAGAATTGAGAATAATGTGTGAACGAAGCGTTACATTGTGGCAGGAATATCCTGTTTAACTTAATGCTGCCGTTTTTTGTTTTTCTACCGTGACTTGAGCAAGTCACAGGGTCATGTAGAAAATACTTCTGCATAATCCGTTCAAAGTTGTTTTGAATGGTCGTATGTCTCATGGACATGAGTGGTGGTGAAGACTTCTGCTTGTTCTCGAACCTTCATCCATGAACATAGAAGAGTGAGACATTTGCTCATCTTCCCACCTGTGTCCATAAACATCATGCGTGTCCTCAGTTTACAACCATGAATATCATATGATAATGAGACGTCTTCTCGTCCTTAACTTTATCCATTAACAACGTGTAAGGATGGGGCATCTGCTCGTTCTCAGACGTTTATCCATTAATGGGGTACTCCGCCCCTAGACATATCCCCGATCACAGGGGTCCCGCCACTGGGGACCCTTGCAATCTTGGCAGCGGCACCCCAGACGTTTGGTGCACTGAACAATCTTTGCTCCGTCCCGGATGAATGGCGATGCGGGGCAGAGACTCGTGACTTCACGGCCATGCCCCCTCAATGCAAGTCTGTGAGGGTGCATAACAGCCGTCACGCCCCCTCCCATACACTTTCATTGATGGGGCATGGCCGTGATGTCACGAGTGGGGCGTGGCTGTGACCTCATCACAAGCCACCGATGCTGCACCCGATGCTCTAAACATCCTGAATGTTGGGTGCAGCAGGCAGATCGTAGGGGTCCCAGCGGCGGGGCCCCAATGATCAGGCATCTTGTCCCCTAACCTTTGGATAGGGGGTAAAATATCTTGGGGCGGAGTACCGCTTTAACTTTATCCATTAACATCATGTACGGATGGGGCATCTGCTCATTATCAGACCTTTACCCATGAACAGTATGTAGGGATGGGGAAACTGCTGACCCTCAGACCTTTTTCCATGAACATCATGTAAGGGTTGAACATCTCATCCTCAGATCTATGAATGTCATATAAGGATGGGTCATCTACTTGTCCTCGTAACTTTATCCATTAACCTTATGTAAGGATGGGACATCTGCTCATCCTCAGACCTTCTTCTATGAACATCATACAGGGTGGAGACCTGTTCTTGTCCATTGAACCTCTGTCCATGATAATCCTTCCCATATATTTGAGAAGGGTTGTGTTCATGGGATGGAGGTTTTCCAATTCTAGAGGTTACGTGGCTTTGATTGACACCATAGGATTTTTACAATTTTTTTAAAATATGTTTTGTTAAATATTTTCCTTTTATAAATTCTGTTGCTTTTTGAGTGTTCTCCTCCGTTGATAGATGAGAGTAAATGTCATTTCTGTAGCTTTTCTCGTATTCCTTCCATTGCATTACTGACAACTGTTAATTTATTTCCAGGCATGAAGAGGAGTGATGTCTATCCTGCTCCTCAATGAAGTTGGTCTTGTTTAACTGGATTCATTAAGGAATACAAAGAAATCATTACAAGGAATCAATAATGGTGGCTCCTGGCAGCAGAATGCAAACCCATTGGTTATTCCTTCTTATCGCCATCTTGCAGTGCACAGAAGGTAAGATTTTTTTTGTCCTGAAATAGCATTAGGGCTGTTAATGGTTTTAGTTATTTTGTTCATGATTTATGTCCTCTATGATGTGCAGACAACATATTCAACTCTTCCCATGATATTGGGCTTGAATCTGTCATCGATGTGCAATGAGGATCCGGTTTCTGCAAAAGCTCTTTGTGAACCCATACAGGTTTTCTAGAAACTAAATGCAAGCCTACATGAATTCCAATCATATAATTCCAAGGAGTCTCTTAGTTGTGGCTTTTAAAGCATGGATCCTGATGCCAACCTTTTAACCATTTATGTCTCAAGGCAAACCAGTTCTTTAATTTGTCCAACACTCATTCAACGTTTTGTTGATGACGATTGTCAAAGCCCTGATAGATATCAGATTGTTCAAAATGAAATGGGATAAATAGTGATACAATCAGAATATTAACCTGGATATCTACATCTGGTGACATCTGGATTTACAAATATTTTATCTTTTTGCAAAGCATTGACCAATGTTGGTGATCTAAACTACTGGTTACTGCACAGGGTGCATCCCAATGTTTGCGATAACTGGGATCAGTGTTATCCTTCTATTACAACACTGCAATAAGGGGGACCACAAACATTAGATAAAAGTAGGTTAATAGTTGAATAATCCTTCAACAAATTATTTTCTGATGAAGGAATGTTTTGCAGATGCTGCCATACTTAGAGAGAGCTGTCATCCGGCCAAACATTGGACCAACCAGCAGCCATTTCAGCCTACCATGCCTAAGTTTCAAATGGCGAACAGGCTTCTAGGTTCCTTTGGGCAAGGCTTATTGACCCATGGCTAAAAGGATTGGGCAGTAGAAATCCAAAATGTTCTTCAGTTGGGGGAGCATCAGAAAGACCCGATACATATAAGATTATCAGCTGGTTCCATCAAAATACACCGGTTTGTCTACGGCCAACTTTACAATTGTTCCAATTGGGTATAGATGATCAATAACATCAAGCAAGAACAAACTTTCTTTCAATGATAATTGTGATGATAATTTGACTCCCGATCTTAGAAGAGATGTATAAAAACCTGTGCAGAGGATAAGTTGACAAGTTTCCCATAGCAACCAATTGGATTGCTTCTTTCATTTTTAAAAGGACCTTTAAAAAATGAAAGAAGCAATGTGATTGGTTACTATGGGAAACTAGTTGATTTTTTTTTTTCCTTCTACACAGGTTTTGATAAATCCCCCTCAACCCCGATCTTGACGATCATGGATCGGCTTGGACGATCGATCCTTCTTAAATTACACTTGACAAGCATTAGCTATGGTTGAAATGATCTATTTTTCTGCAACTTTAGTTTGTGTAGGAGCATGTTTTTCGAGAGATAATATACAAAAATATGATCGTATATACAAGATGTGAGATTCTATACGATCGATCAAGCCCTTTTGGGTTTCACGTATAGTGTTTATGATGTTGGCCTACAAGTGGTGGCTGTGAAATCCGATCAGTTTGTGGGCGAGAGGCTGTATATGGAGATATGTTTGTCTTATGCCCGGTATTCTGTTTCCTAAAGGGTTTCTATGCACTGATCAATGGCCTTTATATGTTTGTTTGTAAGATCAGACGATTGCTCTGATTACATCGCGGCTGTATTTTTAGCTTCTCAATAGTCCGTGTTCATTTCACCGCTTGCGTTTTCTTTCACTTCTGGAAGTGATATGAAGCACAGACCCTGCCCCTCTCTTATGCACAATGTGTCACTTCACGGATAATGCTTCCCTTTGTTCATTTTGCATCAGCCCGGCTTAACGCGCCAAGATTCCCTAATAAGGTAAATGAGGTGTTAGTTTGTATCTTTGAAACATCTTCACTCTTCCTTCTTTTTTTTTTTTTGCACAGTTTATGCTTTTGTCATAAAATAGACCTGTTAATGCAAATGTTCTGCATCAATGCACCCAATGGATTGTGAACTCTAAATTTCTAGCTTCGAAGAATAAGGTTTATTGAGCCCGTAAAAACCAGGCTGCACATGACTCGTTTATTTTATTTATATAGCGACTAGTAGACATTTTTTTTATTTTATTTTTTTTATTGGTAATTTTGTCTATTTTATTTTTCAATGTATTCATTTATTTTTTGTTTGTTTATATATACACATTTTTTTTCTAAATTTTTTATTATATTATATCATTTCTTTAATTAAAAAAAAATATTTTTTTATTATGTTATATTTATTTTAATATACAGTGGTCCCTCAAGTTACAATATTAATTGGTTCCAGAATGACCATTGTATGTTGAAACCATTGTATGTTGAGACCAGGACTCTATGGAAACCTGGTAATTGGTTCTGAAGCCCCAAAATGTCATCCAAAAATAGGAAAAAGTGAGAATTAAAGATAAATAAGTAGATAACTAATATAGATAAAGCAAATCCTTACATATAATAGTAGGAAAGATCTGCTGGGAGCTGTAATCACTGTCTTTGTCAGGGTTTCCCAAGTAGGGAGCCTCCAGCTGTTGCAAAACTACAACTCCCAGCATGCCCGGACAGCCAACGGCTGTCCGGGCATGCTGGGAGTTGTAGTTTTGCAACAGCTGGAGGCTCCCTGCTTGGGAAACACTTGTCTATGTAGAGGACAGGAGCTTCTTCCGGGTTCTGTACAGTACACAGTGTCCTAAAAAAGTAATGGAGTCGCTCTTACCTGGTGTCCAAAGGAGCAGCTAACCCTGGTACAGGTAAAGTATACAGAACATGTAATACCTCCCTGTACTGTAGGGGGCGCTACCAGACACCAGTCAGTGCATACACTTCAGTAATACAGGGGTTTTACCAGTGAATGTCCATTTTGATTGGTCGGTTCTTCCAGCCATTGACACGTTTCACAGATCTGGACTGTCTGTACATAGTATGTTGAGTCTGGTTTCAACTTACGATGGTCCAGAAAAGACCATTGTATGTTGAAACTATTGTATGTTGAGGCCATTGTAAGTTGAGGGATCACTGTATGTGTATATATATATATATATATATATATATATATATATATATATATGTGTATGTATGTATGTGTGTGAATTTATTCAACAACCGTCTACATTTCAAGCCCTTTATAAATAGAGCTGCTAATATTAATCACACATTGCAATTCTAGAAATTCACAGAACTGGAGGTATTGTGATATAAAGTTGTGATTGTGGGGGCAGGGATCCTTCCTTAATTTGGGTTATCCTATAGACAACTTTTAAATCTGCCCTTAAACCAGTGTTTCCTAAGCAGGGTGCCTCCAGCTGTTGTAAAACTAAAACTCCCGGCATGTACTTTTGCAACAGCTGGAGTCACCCTGCTTGGGAAACACTGCCTTACACACTGATGGTAGAACCCACACCTTTTGGCAGATTCAGACAACTATAATAAAAGTTTATATAGTGCCCATAGATTCTGCAGCAATGTACTCTAGCATTGGTCCCTGTCTCCACTGGGGCTCACAATCTAAATTCACCTATCAGTATGTTTTTGAAGTGTGGGAGGAAACCCACGCAAACATGGGGAAAACATACAAACTCCTTGCAGATGTGTGCTTTGTGGGACTTAAACCCAGGACCCCAGCGTTGCAAGGCAACAGTGCTAACTGCAGAGCCACTGTGCTACCCTATATTATGTAATGGGTGTATACCAATTTTTCCCCCAATGTATTACTTCATGGGAGACAGGATTAGGACGAGAGTAGCGCTGTTTCCGGAAACGTGATGACTTTTTTATTTTTTCCTTGCATATAATTTCATTTGGGATGGAGTTCTTCTATTTTTGGAACAGTGTCTGCGATAATAACATGTCTTTGAAAATTTACCTATGAATCAAGCCAGGAGTGCCCGAAATTGTGTTTGTTGTTCTTAATCAGCAGTTTGCACTTTATTGCCCATATACATTCCAATTTTACGTCTTTATGACTTTAATGGGCCATGAACGAGGCAATGGCAGTAGTGTGAGGGTGATCAGCTGGTGATCATTGAGGGGACGATGATGGCGGCCATAGGAAAGCAGGACGGACAGATGTTTCCCTGATTGCCAAGTGTCCTCTTCATTGATGGTGACAATGCGTGAAAAATGAGGTCATTACATGGACATTATGGACAGGACCCTAATGAACTCACATTTTCAGTATTTGACTGAAAGAAGGATATTTGGCAACCTGGATTTTTCAGGATTTTTTTTTGCTAATGGTTGACTTTTATGAGAACTTTGACCTTAATGCATTACTATAATGTTTGGTAGCTATAAGGTTTTAACTTGGGATTAGAGTTGATTGTATAGGGCCATTTGGCATCTGATGGCGTCTTTGGTCACCCATTGTTGATCTGCCACCCAGAATCTAAAATCTTGAGATTATTTTTTTGTATAGGATATTTGCTTTAAAGGAGTTTGCCAAAAAGAAAACATGAGATGATAAAAAAGTGGGCTTAACTAGCCCCGAGAACCCGCCCCCCCCCCCCCCCCCCTCCACAGCTCCAGTTTGCCTCCTTTTGGTCCCCTGGCCTTCTCTCTTCTTCCTGCTTCCGAGTCGAGCACTCGTTGCCAGACCTGCCTGCTCAGTCATTGGCTACAGAGGTGTTCTGTCTTGACAAGTGATAGGCTGAGCGGACAGGTCCGGCATCAATCGCTCGTCTTGGTAGCAGGAAGAATACAGAAGACCGTGGGAGGAGACTGAGCCAAACGGGAGCTAAAGGGGACTAGGGCTAGAAAAGTACGTTTGGATTTGTTTTTTTCTAACCCTCCCACAGGCACCCCACCCCAGCAGCATATTATCTTAATAATAAGTCATTAGTTCAAAAATGATACCTTTTTTAGTAAGAAGCTGGGGAATGTGTTCACAATAAACATTTTGAAAAGCAACATACCCGTGCAACTTTGTTTTCATTAAAAAGATCTTTTAAGTGATAGCGATCAGACGCTCATTTATCAAAATGTCCCAGTTTAAAAAAAAAAAACAAAAAAAAAAATACACACACAAAAAATTTAATTGTTTACTCAATGTGTGGCAATGCTGGAAGGCTTTTAAGAAATGAAGTGTAGTTCAGGCACCTTGACCGTAGAGGGTATTTGAGAGCCAATTAACCTTCAATAAATAAATGGAGCGCCAACATGACTTTGATAATTTACGTGAAAAGTCCATTTCTTATCCAGGAACACAAAAGCTCTTTGAAGAGAGTAGAAAATGAAGACCAGGTTAAATCTCATAAAAGTCATTGACGCTGCGCGGCGGGTTATTTACTCCGGCAGTGTTATTGTTAGGGGGCTTATTTTAATCAGCGGATGGGCAGCATAGGTTAATTACTGGCCATGCTCAATAGCCCATAAATAACAGAGGTTGACTTGTATTGTCTAATCTGTGCTCAATAGATCAAGGCTCATTATTACAGGTTGCCGCTTTATGGGTTTAGTTAGTAAATAACTCCCATTGTCGTTGACTATGGTATTGTGTCCAACTGGTCATGCCTGGAAATGCTTGTTTTTGCTCATTTATAGTCGACTCATGTGATTTAGGACATTTTTCAGGAGCACCCAACCTTATGTATTACGTGTAATTGTGAAGGGAAAAATCTGCTGTTAAAATGGTTGTCTACTTTAGAAAGCCCATTTTTATTTTCTCTACTGGGAAATTCTGAGTTAATAGATGGGTTCCCTATTCAGGGCCCTAATGTCTTAAGGTGCCCATAAAGTTTAGTCAAAAAACAGCCGAAGCGGCTCATTCTCATAGCAGTCGTTCCTAACTCAATTCTCAAGGCCCGCTAACATTTCATGCAGTTACTTCATTGGAATAAAACAGGGAAACATTCAGTCTTGGACTGTTGGTGGGCCTTGAGGACTGGGTTGGGTGTATGAGGGGTTACCTACTTCTTCCCCGGGTCTGGGTTAGATTTTGACTGCCCTGTCTTTTTGTTTTCTGTTGAAAACACATGAATGTTTGGCAGCGCCAAGGAGATTGTGGGAGATAGATGTTGGCTAACTAAATGACTAACTATTATAAACGAACTGTGATAAACTAACTAATATGACTGACAGCTATTAAAGGTGTATGGCTGCCTTAACTGACTATACAAAAAGCCCACTGGTTTGAATAGTCATTGTGTAATAAAGTGAGTTTCCCATCTTATAAAGTGATTTTTAGGTTCTGACAATTGTGAGAGTGATAGGGACACAATGTTGGTGTAGCACTGCATCCCCAAACTGGACTTTGCCTGTTTGGGGATGCAGTGCAGAGAACTGCAGTATGGTACCATTCAAGAGAATGCTGTTCCCTGCATGGGTGGGCCCGGAGTGCTGATGTGCCGTGTACCCTTCATTCTTATAATAACTTGTGATCCCAGAGGTCATATGTTATCGCTTTAGAAGGTGAGGGAAAAACCCTAAAATACTTTTTGGTGCATTGGTGATTAGGAGACTAAACCAGTTTAGAAGCACTATGTGCAGATGTACGATTCATACAATCAACCCATTATCGAAAAATCACCACCTAGAAGCAATGTAGCTTCCAATGGAATGTGACACAAGATATTTTCCTATTGAATTTATACAAAACATGATAGACTAAACCGCTGTTCGCCAGTAGGGCCCTCCAGACGTCTATATTATCGCTTAATACAACTGTGCAAAGACATAACACAGTAGTGTGCGTGAAGCCTCGCATCAATGTCAATTTGCAGGTTCTCGGAATTGGAGATTAAGTAGGGCTCATGGGGGGGGGGGGGGGGGCAGATAATATTGTGGACTTCCCTTTCAGTCATCTTATTTCAGAACACCACAGTCCTCCTCTACACAACCTGAAATTCTCGAACATGGAACAATGTGCTGCATTCACTCAACGTCAACGAGATAAGCTTCAGGTTAAGTGTTCCTTTAAATGGTGGAGATTCCCCCCCCCCCCCCCCCCCCCCACCCCCTGTAAACATTGGGTTTGAGCAAAGGAGTTTTAATATCCCGTAGGATGAAATATTTTCAAAATATAATTTGCAGATGTAATAAATTAAATTTTATGAGATATCAAATATCCGTTTTCAAAAAGATTTACATGAAATAGGAACAAAAACACTTTACGTTCCATATTTTTTAGCTGGTCCTCACCAAATATTTTAAAGTATATTTAGATTATTACACGGGCAGATGTCCCGTGTCAGGTGGGGAAGTGTCACATTTCGAAATTGTTGCGTAGGACCTGTTGGGCTCACCAGTTTAAGTACAAGTTTTTGTTCAAATGTTCTCGAGTAGATCCTTCAAATTGTATCCATGTTATTCTAATGCAGTAAATCAGGTTCTTTTGAATCTTTATTAAATATCTAGGTAGGGCTTGGTTTCATATATGAATATTAAGATGGCCGAGAGCCACAGAATTCACGTGAGAGTCCATACACGTTTCTTACAACTTGCTCGTGGAATGGAAAGCCAGCCAAGGGCAACACAGTAAAAATTAGTAGCACCTAATATGAATGAAAACGTGTAAAAGTGGAAATAAATGTTATGTTAGAGAGGTGAACTTGGACGACTGCTGGAGCCACCCCCACCTTAAAATGCTGTAATAGAATTGCGTTCTACTTTTTTATTTTATTTAATTATAATTTTTTTTTTTGCAAGATCTTGCAGCTGTTTCAGAAAATGAAATTAATTCCCTGCTGTTAATCTTGTATGTTTCTGTATAATTTTGAGGGATTGCAGGTGTAGGCAAATTGCTCCTTATTCCACATAACATTTTTTTTTTTCATACCACCACCATCCACCCCCCCACCCCCTCCGTCGTCCTTGCCTGAGAGATATTAAATTCTTTGTCGAAATGTTTTTGAACTCTCCTTGCAAACAGCAGAAGAGGTTAATTTTATTTCGGCCTGGGTACGATCCATCGCGCTGCCAAAATAATTTGAGTGGCACATGGAAGGATACTCTCGGACAGATCGCGCAGTTGGTTGCTTGATAAACATCAGCCAGTTTCTGTTGCTTAAAGGGCCGTCACCGCGTTAGTTCCAGTGGTTAGTGTGTCTCTTGCTGTGGGCGAGAAAAACCATCGCACAGAATGTAGACTGTGTAACCAGCAGTGGTAAGGAAAAAAATCATGTCGTCCTTGCCAAGAACTAATTCCACTATAATTCTGTCTCTTCTATTTTTCTGTCCTCCTAGAAGTAAAATATTAAAGCTGCTTGACTGGTGTTTTTTTTTATTCTTTTTATTTATTTTTTTTTTCATTTTTGAAATGGTGCTCTTGGTGCTTTTGCAGCAGTCGCCGTAATGAGTATTTCTGCAGGGGCTTCTTTGTGACATAACAGATCTGGCTCCGTCCCTGCTGGTTAGAGTGGTCTGTTGTGTTTTTTTTTATTTTTTTTTATTTTTTTTATTTTTTTTTCCTTTTGGCCTTTTTCTCCTGAGTACTCAACAGTCATTAACTTTCAGGAAATTCCCTCCCTCTTTTTTATTTTATTTTACTTTTTTTTTTTTTCTTATTACTTAAGTAATCTTTTGGCTGCAAACTGCAAGGAGAAAAGAACCGGTGCTTTCATACAACTCAAAGGAAAATACACAGGGAGACAGTAAACCTAACTTTTACAAGCTAATAAAGAGAGACCCAAGGATTAGAATAGTAATATTCAAATAGGAAAGGGAGAGTGGTTGGTAGTGGTGGGGAAGGGTTGGGTGGTGGGGGGTAGATGTATGAATTCCTGGGGGTGATAGGGCAAAAGGAATTAGGAAATCGAGGCTGAATTCGAGGGCGTCGAGATACCACATTCTGACCAAATCTAAATAGTCAAGAGACGAGCTCCCAATTCTAAAATTGCTCTCAAATTGCACATCTGCTATAACTTTTATCAGAAAAGGAAACCCGTGAAATGGAGAATTTAGTTTTATATGCCCTTGTCTTTATATACACCCAGCAGTCCGGCCCGTGTTCACGCCACGTTTCGGTTACGTCTCTTAAAGGAATATATAGTCTACAAGATTGCCAAACACCGGGCATTTTTATGGGCTCAACTTTTAATTCAACTCAAATTTGAATTTTAGTTTTTATTTTAGTTCCCGTCCTTCTCGAAGCACAGCTCTCGCCTGCGTCTTTAAAAAAAAATTATAATAATTTAAAACTAAAATAAGTAAATAACTTTGTAACCTAATACTGTAAATATATCATTTATATACTTAGTTTTTTAGCCCACTAGTAAAAACATATATTCTTTATATTTCATCATCACATTTTTAGATACTTTTTTCCTTCATATTATTTATATAATTTTTTTTTCTTTTATTTATTTATTTTTACCAACCAGCCTGCCTGGCGAGAAGCACATTCGAAAATTTAGCCAAATATACACTGCCTTCACATATACTGGTCATTTGTCAGAATGTCGCTCACGTTTAGCACAGGTGAAAGATTGAGTGTCGTGATTTTTGGATATGGGCTTTTTTGTTTATTTTGCTTTCCCAAATTAGGTACATTTGTCTACCTTCAGTAGATGAAGGTTTTCTTCAGCCTTCGGGATAACATAAATTTCACCTTCCAGTCTAAATACAGGCCCTGTATAACATAAAAAAAATGTTTTTGTAGGGGAAAAAATGCCTCCAGTTGATTTTTATATTTTTTGACTTGGCACATAGGAGCCAAGATGATAAATTATTTTGAGTGATCATGAAGCCGCTTATGTTTCTCAGTTTTTCAGCTTTTCTGATAATTTGCTTTGACTGACTTTGTGCATCACACAGAGCTCTATGCTTCTCCTCCAGTTGATGCATTACTCTGGACTCTGTCCATGCAATAGACTGATCAATAGATCTGACGTGGACGCGGAGAGTGAATTATTTAATACTAGCTGTGGGTGAGGAAAAGCAACAAACGAGGAAGCTTTTATCCTCCTATCCCGTCCCTAAATCCTGATCCCATATCCCCTCCTCATATCCCGACCCCAAATCCCCTCATATCCTGTCTTCATATCTCGCCCCCATATCTCGCCCCCATATCTCGCCTCCATATCTCGCCCCCATATCTCGCCCCCATATCTCGCCCCCATATCTCGCCCCCATATCTCGCCCCCATATCTCGCCCCCCATATCTCGCCCCCATATCCCGCCCCCATATTTCGCCCCCATATTTCGCCCCCATATCCCGTCCCCATATCCCGACCACAGGTGTGGCTGAGGTGTGGTTAAGATATTGTAAGCTGAAAATAAAAGGGGCGTGGCTTAAAAGGTGGGCGTGTCTTTGTGAGACGGGACATGGCATGAAGGGATGGTGTGGCTTACCAGCTGGACTTGTGGAGTAAGGCACCAGAAGTGCTATATACTTGTATGGGACTTGAAACAAAAAACCCCATCCTTCACATATGGGACAGGTTAGGGGTTAATTTAATGATTATATATTATTATTTGACATATAAGTAACATGGATTATTGAAATATCTCCAGCTGTTTGGAAGTTAATACAGTAACATATATTTTGCATAGACTTGAATGGGACTTTAAATAAAAACCTGGCCCTGGCAAAGGGGGTTAAATTACCTATCCTATGTTTGTTGACATATAAGTAACGTGTGCCAAGTTTGAGGTTAATATCTTTAGCGGTTTGGAAGTGATGCTAGAACATACACACATACATACACGCATACATACACACACACATATACACACACATATACATACATACATACACACACATACATACATATACACATACATACACACATATATACACACATACATACACACACACACATATACATACATACACACACATATACATACACACTCATTCATACATACATACACACACACATTCATACACACACACACATACACACACACATACATATATACATACACACACATGCATACATACATACATACATACATACACACACACATACATACACACACACACACACACACACACATACATACACACCCACATACACACACACACGCATACATACATACACACCCACATACACACACACACACACGCATACATACACACACGTTGCGTTTTATTTATACAGATTACTGGAAACATTTTGATGTTAAGGTCTCCTGGAAACCATTTCTTTTCACAGTGTAAAATGGTATTTGAAAAACTGTTTTCATGAACAAACAAGGGTCGAAGAAGATTGAGATGCATGGAAATGTAATATTTTATGGCTGTTGCCTTTTAAAAATTGATAGGAAAATAACATATTTATGCAGAGCCATAGTAAAGAGAAAAAAACTAGGGGAGGGCGGTCTATACATTGCCATCTATATTTGGCTAAATTTGGAGATAAAAAATAATAATTAAAAAAGATATATACATTATTATATATATATATATATATATATATATATATATATATATATATATATATATTCCTTTACATATAAGAAATATATATATATATATAAAAAATATATATATATATATTTTCAAGCAGCTGACAAATAATAAAAAAGGTTGTTTAATGTTTTTTCATAATTTTACCTATTTTTAAAGTAGATATTTTTTTAACTTTTTTCTGTATTAGTAGTAGTGGTGCTCGTGTACCTTTTAAATTTCTTTTATTTATTTATTTTTTATATTATAGTACTATTAGTAGTATTTATTTATTTTTTTTTTTGTGTGTGTGCTCCTTTACTATAAATTACTTAATCCAGTGATAGATTAGCAATGAGGGGAAGGGGGTTTTGAAAACTTATGCCCTCCTGCCATTGCAAACTGGTTCTCCCCATCAATATCTAGTTGACATTTATCTGTTTCCATGCCCCCGCGCCACTGTCTCTGCCTTTTTGTCAAGCAGAGATGTAAGTGGAAAGGAAGACAGATGGAATTATACAGGACTCTCTCTTCCTTTTGTTTCTGGCTAATAAAAAAAAATATATATATGTCCATTTTAAATTTTTAAATTTTATTAATTTTTTACATACTCCGCCAAAAAAATTTAAGTGCACGATCTTCTGTTTATTAAAATCCTGTGATTTACGGCACATCTTCTGTATAAAAAAAAAATGTGGACCATGGGTAGATATGTCTCCGGTAGCTTTTAGAAATGAGAACAATTCGTGTTGGTACACGCAAGGGTAAAGCTACCTCAAGGCGAAATGACACACATTAAAATGCTTTGTCTGCTAAAACCAATGTTTTTCTCCTTTTGTCTCCTGAACTTTCCTCAGAGTTTAAAGTGAATCCTCGCCTCTGTATAAAGTCTGGGCTTTTTTGGCGTAGCATCTGGGAAGTGACTTGGTCAAAGGATTAACTCTTTGGCAGGAGGAGAGCGCAGCATTCGGCAGTAGTACTCAATCAGTTGTCTCCTTTTGACATGTGCCTCTCGAAATTATTTTGTCTACCCTTCTTCTCTGTAGCCAGAGATGGATTAAGACGGTAGCTCATGGGTCTGTACCTTTAGGCCCTTTTCCGTGGAGAGCTTTGACTCATTTAGTTGACTATGAGAAGAAGATCCTACATCTTAGGTGGCCATCAAGACATTTGGTTTATTTGTTGTTGGACGTTTCTTAGGCTCCTCGTGATCTCAACATGAAGGAAGCTTCCAGCTAACATCACTTTTATGTCCGAGTCGCACAGATGTCGAAAAACAAAGTTTTGTTAAAGTAGCAGGGGGGCACAAACAATCAAACACTCAAACATATCAAAGCACTTGGTAAAACGAAAAAAAACTAGAGCCAGACTATGACTTCTGCCAAGCAATTGTTGTTTCCGTAGGAATGCTTTGAGTTGAGGGTGACAAAGTTTATTCACAACATGCAACTTTTATAGTCCAACCCCCAGGTCTTTGTATAATAGGAGCAGACTATGACCCAGATTTATTCATCTCTTCGAACCCCATATATATATATATTTTTTTTTTTTCATAACAACCAATCACAGCTCAGGTTTAATTCTATCAGTCCGTTAATGTATAAAAGTTGAGCTGTGATTGGCTTTTGTGGGAGATAACTGACTGAGTCTGCTCTATCCCAGGTTGATAAATCTGGACCTATGAGTTTAAGCGCAAAGTGGCAGGAAGGCCGTAACCAATTCACGTTCTTATTGTATGAAAGGGCATGATGTGGTAGAGCCTCACAGCACAAGCCTGATAGAAGGTATTACCGTATATACTTTAGTATAAGCCGACCCGAATATAAACCGAGGGCCCCTAATTTCACCCCAAAACCCAGGAAAAGTTATTGACTCGACTATAAGCCTAGGGTGGGAAATACATCATCCCCCCATGTCATCATCCAGACCCCCGTCATCACCCCCCCCCCTTCATCATCACTGCCTGTCAATCCCTTCAGCCATCGGCTGTCCGGGCATGCTGGGAGTTGTAGTTTTGAAACCTCTGGAGGTCCGCAGGTTGAAGTCCACTGCGGCCTTCGTCATCATCCAGACCCCCCCTTTAGTTTTCTACTCCCCTCCCCTCGGTGGGAAGGAAGGGTGAGCTGGTCCGGGCCATCTATGCTGCAGGGACCGTCCGGTGGGGAGGGTTAGTCATTCCGGGCTGTCCATTTTCACCTGGGGCCCTCTTCTCCGGGCCTGCCCCGGACTAGTGACGTTGCCTTGACGACGATGCACAGGGACGTTCATGCGCAGGGAGGCTGCGAATGAACGTCCCTGTGCGGCGCAGTCAAGGCAACGTCACTAGTCCGGGGCAGGCCCGGAGGGCGGAGAAGAGGCCCCCCCGGTGAAAATGGACAGCCCAGAATGACTAACCCTCCCCACCGGACAGTCCCTGCAGCATAGATGGCCCGGACTAGCTCACCTTTCCTTCCCACCGAGGGGAGGTGAGTAGAAAACTAAAGTGGGGGGGGGGGGGGGGGGGCTGGATGATGACGAAGGCCGCAGTGGTCTTCAACCTGCGGATCTCCAGAGGTTTCAAAACTACAGATCCCAGCATGCCCTGACAGCCGATGGCTGTCCGGGCATGCTGGGATTTGTAGTTTTGCAACATCTGGAGGTCCGCAGGTTGAAGACCACTGAGAAGTATAAGGGGGGGGGGGGGTGGCGTTTTCAGCACGAAAAACTCGGCTTATACTCGAGTATATACGGTATACAATAAATGTTTGTTTGTAAAATGATATATATATATTTATTATAATCATAAAATTTTTTTTAAATAACAATTATTGAAATAACAATAATAATAATTTTTTTTATAATTTTATTATAATTTTCATTATAATATATATATATATATATATATATATATATATTTATATATATTTTTTTATGATAATAACGAGAACAATATACAGTGATCCCTCAACACACGATGGTAATTCGTTCCAAATGAACCATCATTACTTGAATCCATCGTATGTTGAGGGATCCGTGCAATAATAATATAGAAAGTTATACTCACGTGTCACCGCTTCCCTGGATCGTCGCTTTCCATTGCCGTCATCACATCCCCGGGGTGTCCCCGCCGCTCCGGCCATCACCTCTGCCCTGGATTGTCGCTCTCCATCGGAGTCATCAGGTTGCTGTGCACGCCGCTCCTATTGGATGACTGTATGATGGAGAGCGACGGCCATGCAGCGGAGCATGAAGTATACGGTCCAGAACGTCGGGGACAGGTGACCGACACTCACCAGAGCACACGGGGCACATTAAACGGCTATCCAGCGGCAGCTGAAGCAGTCTGCACTTCCGAATAGCCAATTATGCTATGGCCCCGACATATAAAAGCATCGTATATTGAAATGATCGTATGTCGGGGCCATCGTAGGTTGGGGGGGGGGGGGGGGGTCACTGTATATATTTATAAATTTTTGCTTTTGTGCCCAGTTTTCTCCGCTGATGTCTTTTTGATTTCAACTTTTCTTCTTTTTTTATTTTTTATTTTTTTTGCTTGTTGCCTACTTTTCGTTTCTTATACTAATCTCCATACCCTTTGTAGCCCCCAGGTAGAGTGCTCCTTGGAGTACCACACAGCCCACAACCAAATATCCAACCCACACCTATTGAAGTGAGTGTTCATTTCCAGGTCTTAGTGAGAAATCCCCAGGCAAATCTCTAAAGAGTTGATTGTTGTAGTTGACAAGGATTAAAATGTCACTTTATAGTTTCGGTTCCTTAATCCTCTTGCCAGCCCCAACGTACCTTTCAGTTCACTAATTAGCTTGTTTTAACCTTTTAAGAAAGAAAAAAAAAATATACAAAATGTAACTTTTTTAAATTTTTTCTGTGTCCCCAATAGTCATAAGTAAATTACAAGGTTTGTTTAGTCTTCAGTATAATCTACCGTACTTTACTTGCACAAATATATGTTCTATCATAATATTCCAAGTTCTGTACATGAAGTGTTTCCCAACCAGGGTGCCTCTAGCCAAAGGCTGTCCCGGCATGCTGGGAATTGTAGTTTTACAACAGCTTGAGGCATCCTGGTTGGGAAGCCTCTTGATGGAGTTTTTGTACAAAGTCATTAAAATTGCTTTAGATTTTAATTTATATAAGATCAGACCCCCTCCCAATGACGAGACCCTCCCAATGACGAGACCCTCCCAATGACGAGACCCTCCCAATGACGAGACCCTCCCAATGACGAGACCCTTCCACCAACAAATAGACCCTTCCCACCCAACACTCAGTCACCCCCCCCCCCCTCTAGGCACATTCCTCCCAATGCTCAGACCCCACTTTTCCCCACATTTACTTGCCCTTTCCCAAACGATCAGACCCTCCACAATTAGACACTTGAGCTGGAATACGACTTTAAAAGCATAATCTGTTGTCAAAACCACCGGACCACAATAAGTGTTTGAAAAAGGCTATCACTATCTGGTGTATCTAGAATTTGTCATACTTTAAAGTAGTGCTGGGCGGTATGACAAAAACTGTGTATCACGGTATTTTTCAATCTTTATGGCAGTTCCACAGTATTTGATGGTATTTTTTTCCCCCCACTCTTCTCCCACTTAGCACCATACTCTCCTCTCCCCCCCCTCGAATTAATTATCAGCCGCAGTGCGCTGGGGAACTGATCATATATAACCTGCTCTGCTTTTCCTCCCGCCACCACCAAATGAATGAACTATCAGCCGCAGCGCTGTCCCCACATCGGGGGACTAATCATGTTACCCGCAGGCGCTGATCTCCTTTTCCTCCTGTGAGCTGCGGAGCTGGAAATTAATGAGCTGTGAGCCGCGGGCGCAGGACGGAGAACGGAAGCTGTCGCCTCCCCCTGCAAGCGCTGAAAGCCAGTGGGCGCGGACTTGGTAGCCTAAGTGTATTGGCTTGGTAGCTTTAGGCACAATGGTATCACGGATTTCCTAGAGCCTTACTACAGACTCCACCAGAGGTTCTCAAGACCAGTGGGATCACTGATCTCTGCTTACCCACCGTCCGTGCCGGAGCCTGTATGTACAGTATATAAGGCTTATGAAAATTTTAAGCAACAGTAAAAGGTGTTCCACCGCCTTTTATAGGACAGCCGTTAACTATCCGAATTAACTTTAAACGGGTACTCCGCTGGAAAACATTTTTTTTTTTTTTTTTTTTTTTTAAGATGAACTGGTTCCAAAAAGTTAAACAGATTTGTAAATTACTTCTATAGAACAATCTTAGTCCTTCCAGTACTTATCAGATGCTGTTTGATCAACAGGAAGTTGTTTTCTTTTTGAATTTCCTTTCTGTCTGACCACAGTGCTCTCTGCTGACACCTCTGTCCATTTTAGGAACTGTCCAGAGTAGGCGCAAATCCCCATAGAAAACCTATCCTGCTCTGGACAGTTCCTGACATGGACAGAGGTGTTAGCAGAGAGCACTGTGGTCAGACAGAAAAATAAATTAAAAAGGAAAGAACTTCCTGTGCATCATACATCAGCTGATAAGTCCTGGAAGGATTCAGATTTTTTAATAGAAGTGATTTACAAATCTGTTTAACCCTCTGGCACCAGAATTGATTTAAAAAAAAAAAATAAAAAATTCCAGTGTAGTACCCCTTTAAAGTTTGGCTTAATTTGGGGTCCTAATTATTCCGAATTTACGTGAGTAGATTTCGATTACACCAGACTACGGGGATTTGTAACTAAGGCAACTGGAAGATCATTTTACATAAAGTAGTTTTGTTCTAGTGATTAGGCTAAAATGGAATGTCAGACAATTGAAACTCTTGTAAGATAAGGCCTAGAGTTAGACACACAATTCCTCAGTGTCCATAAAAGGGCCCTCTTTATTAAAATAGTGGAATAATTTAAGGGTTTTTTTATACTAAAAGTATAGAATTTTTTTATTTTTTTAATTAACATTGAAGTATGACCTTTTATCCATTTAGTAAGATTATATTTTTATAGAGTGAGGGAAAAGGGAAAGAACCATATTTTTTATTTATTTATTTTGAGACAGCTGGAAGCTTCATAAAGCTACTCAGCAACCAAACTTTAAAACATTGCTGATTTATCCTCATCCTCTTCTCTTGGCATGTCTTCCCACCCCATACGACCAGCCTCTCACTAGCCCACAAGCACCCTGCTCTGTACTGACAAGGGGCAAAAATCCCAAAACAGCTGTCTGCAGGTGGTTGTTTTTTCCCTTTTGGAGAGATCTCTGGCTTGACCTACATTCCCAGTTAGTTTCCAAGACTCCTAGGGGGAGTGAAACACTAACTTTAAGAGAGAGGCTCTCGGAAAAAGTTCTGTGAGAGCAGCTTTGGATATCTTTTCTTCCCACTCCATAGATGCTAACTTTAAAGGGGTACTCCACTGCTATATATCTTATCCCCTATCCAAAGGATAGGGGATAAGATGTCTGATCACGGGGGTCCCACTGCTGGGGCCCCCGCAATCTCCCACAGCACCCTAAACAAACACCTGATTCCTGCGACAGTGATTGTGACATCACAGCCACGCCCCCATGATATCTGGCCACACCACTGCATTCTTGCCGATGGGAGGGGGCGTGTCCGCCGACATGCCCCCTCCCATAGACATGAATGGAGAGGGTGGCATGACATCACAAGGGACGTGGCAGTGACATCACGATCACAGCCTCCGGCTCCAAGCTTTCTGAATAAAATGTTCAGAACGCTGGAGCACCAGAGAACCCCTTTAAAGCTTCCGTGCCCACTTTCATGAGAGAAGATATAGGCAATCCTACAGTGAGTAAAGAACTGTAGGAACCCCTACGTGGCCTCTTGTCCTGGGAACTAGTAACCCAAATGTCTCCCTAGTGTTTCCAATTCAACTAGAAAACATTTAGATAACATCTTTCTTCTAAAAGGAATCTGTCTCTGTAGTGCCACCCTGTAAATCAATGTCCAACCCATAAATAGGCCTTGGGGCATAGTTTATGGATATTAGCCGATCCAGACGTCTGCAGACATCTGCTTTGGTGTTTTTTTCTACCTTTTCCAGTACAGAGTTGGTTACTGTTTGGCTGGTTGAGATACCCTTTGACGTAGCTCTCGGGGGAAGAGGAAGATTGGCGTCTGTTGAATATTACTGAAGAGATTCAGATAGTGTATTGAGTCTTCCCACATTTATACCATTGTTGGTAAAAGTATTCAGATTAGCTGTCCTCCAGAAGGAAGAATACTGTTTCTTAAAGGCTGCTATGTAAGTCCCCCAGAGCTGTGCCAACACCATCTCCTCTTTCCAGCCAGCCCCTGCCCTTACCGGTGAAATTTCTGGTTCGACTCTCATCCCAAGTCATGGTTTATGATTGGAGAAAGAAATCCCGGCACTCACTGTTATCTTCTGCCAAACGTAGTGTGTTTATTTACACGGTGCTAAATACAAAGGACGCGTTTCGGCCAAAGCCTTACTCAGACTGACGTGCACTACTAATAGAACTCGAGTGCCGACCCTTCCCACGTCTCCTATAACCCTTTTATGAGCTGGACATAGGAAGCCACATATGGGTGGCCCTAGAGCAGAAGCTTTGTAACATCTGGAGGTCCACGGTTTGGAGAACACTGAACTAGAGAAATGGTTTTCTTCCTTCTGGTGGTGAAGTGCATATATCGCAAGGATCTTCCCAATGAGTACCAGACCCCCTCACCCCTGAGAGCTAGATATCAAAGTGAAAAAATTGTGTATTCTGAGAAATATCTGTACAAAAATAAATTTGAAATGAGGGTACGAAAATCTGCAGCAGATTACTTTGACTTTAATGGGGTCTGCTGCAGATTTTCTGCAGCAAACCCGCAGTGGGAAACTTGCCGAACATCTGGCCATGTATATGTACCTTTAAAGGGGTACTCCACCCCTAGACCTCCTTTGGATTAGGGGATAAGATGTCTGATCGCGGGGGTCCCGCTGCTGGGGACACCGGCGATCTGGGCTGCGGCACCCCAGACATCCGGTGCACATAGCAAACTTTTCTCTGTGCCAGATGACTGGCGATACGGAGCGGAGGCTTGTGATGTCATGGCCACGGCCCCTCAATGCAAGTCTATGGGAGGGGGCGTGACGGTAGACGAGACTTGCATTGAGGGGGCCATGGCCATGACGTCACGAGCGGGTATGACCGTGACGTCATGAGCCTACGGCGCTGCACCCGACGCTCTAAATGAACACCGGATGCAGCAGGGAGATCGCGGGGGAACCCTTTGGATATGGGATAAGATGTCTAGGGGCGGACTACCCCTTTAAGGAGGAGGAATAAAAATCCTAGTGCTTGTTTGCCCAATAAGAAGCGCACTGTTATGTGATAAATGGGGTTGCTTTTATAGATTTGCACCTAGAAGCTTCGAGTTGCATGTCCTTTATGTACAATTTTATATATATATATATATATATATATATATATATATATATATATATATATTTACATATATATTTATTATTATCATTATTATCATTATTATTATTATTATTATTATTATTATTATTATTTTTATTTTTTATTTTTTCCTTTTGGCATGTTAAGATTGTTTAGATTGTAACCTGATTTTGTATGTCATGCGCTGTCAAATACACTGTATAATAGCACAGAATGTTGTGGGGAACAGAAGTTAAAAAAAAAAAAAAAAAAAAATTAAATAAAATCACCGTCCTTTGTAAACCCTGTCATCTTGTGTTTTATTATTTTTTTTTTTTCCATGAAAGCAAAATATTTTCTATTGATAGACAACATAATTTTTTTTTTTTTTTTTGTGAAAAATGCATCTGGCGGTGTCTGCAGCCTCGGGGATCTCTTGTCTTTTTATACACCGATGTTCCCCTGCAGGACTCTGGCTTGTCGGGGGCGCTTTTCATAAGACAGAATAAGTAATGTGTTAATGTTAGTTTTCTGTGATTCCAAAGTTTTTCTTTCAAGAGTTCCCTGCTGTTTCCACCCCGCACCTTCGCTAGAATTTGTCCAGAAGGAGAGCTGGAAATGAGTCGTATAATTGTTCACTTTTAAGCTTTACTGTCACTGTTTAGTTTGGCAAAGCCTTTAGATCCTTATGCATCCCTCCAGTATCTTTTAAATGTTTTTCTTTTTTATTCTTGGCGTCCTACCCTTCGCTATACACGCAATTGCTGAATGACTATAAAACGAGTCCGTGCAGGCTCTTGGACGAGGCAGACGTTTAATGTGCACCTATTACCTACATGTGTGTCATTGCTTTGATGAGGTCATTAGTCCTTCATGAATTAATGGGCCGTATTCTTGTGAACACTGGATCAGATCTTAAAATGGCTTCCTCAATGATGTCACTAATTCCCCTCGAGAACTTAATGAGCTAGTTTCCCTAAAAAAGCACTCACTTACCTCATGTTTTGACTGTTCTGGCGATATCACAGATTTCTCCTAAATAGCTTGGCTTTAGCTTCATGGAAAGGTTGACGGCACCATTTTCGTAACGCTACTGGTTGAATGATCAAAATGGACAAATACAACCAAAATAATCATGACTGATGGCAGACACCATTTGGCAATGAGTTGGCTATGGTTATTATTTTTGGTCAGGTCAAGTATTTGAGAGTCTAATTGACTATTCTCATTTGACTATCATTTGGTCGACCCCCGTTCTGTTCTTTTCTGTTCTTGAGTTTGGTCTGAACGACGACTGTAACAACAACAATAAGTATGGACTGACGTGTGAAGGGTCAGCGAAAAAGTTGTTCACAAGACAGTTCATTTTCAACCATTCACCTACTTCTTTCTAATCTTCATGGTTGACCTTTGACTATTCACGTTTGACTATCATTTGGTCGACCATTGTCACCCCTTTTAAGTGTGATCCAATTTGCATGGTCTGTGAATAGAAAAAGAATAAACAGATAATCTACTTACCAAATGTATATAACGTTCTCTGTAGAAATCCAGCCAGGAGAACCCATCCCCTCTTCCCTATGCTAACCTTCTGGAGAAGCTTTAAAGGAGTACTCCACCCCTAGACATCTAAAATGTCTGATCGCGGAGGGACCACCACTGGGGACCCTTACGACCTCTGCTGTGGCACCTCAGACATCTGATGCACGTAGTGAACTTCAGTCAAGCCCCGCTCGTGAGGTCACGGTCACGCCCCCTCAATGTAAGTCTATGAGAGTGGGCGTGATGGCAGTCATGCCCCCTCCCATAGACTTGAATTAAGGGTGTGTGGCCATGATGCCACGAGCAGGGCGTGGCCGTGGTGCTGCACCTGATGCTCTAAACGAACTCCGGGTTCAGCAGTGAGATTGTGGGACCCCGTGATCAGACATCTTATACTCGATCCTTTGGATAGGGGATAAGATGTCTAGGGGCGGAGTACCCCTTTAAAGTCCACAATCTGTTGACTTTGGCAGGACTGGCCAACTGTCTAAAGTGTATGGTGCCCCCCAAATCTTCCTACTAGATGATGTCTAACCTTTCTGGCCATACACATACCTTCAGCAATTGCTGGTCATTTGGCCAACTGCTTATGCTCCCTGTACAGATGCATGCTGGGTTTGGGCATTTGTGCATTTTTGAGTGAGGGAAATTAACCACTGCCCACCCCTGATCCCGTTTCCTCCACTTACAGTACTCTACTGCTCTTAACATCCGCCTGCTTTCGAGATAAGATTTTGGAGCAGAACCTGCCGAGGCTATAGCTTTGGGTTGAATATCCTAATGGGTTTTCTGATGTCCTTGTTACAGGTCCCCATTATGGCCGCCTTACCTGTGTACTAGTTTCCCCTAACATCCCCTCAAAAGTGATTCTTGCCTATCCACATTTACCAGCTATCTTCCCAAGTGCCAGAGAGAGTAAACAGAGCCAAAACAAAGCATGGGTGCTGCCATTTCATTTACTTAGGGGGACAAGGGACCCTCGTTCACCGGTGGATAGGTGACCACTTTTAAAGGGGTATTCCGGGCAAAAACATTTTATCCTCTATGCAAAGGATAGGTGATAAGATGTCTGATCGCGGGGGTCTCAGCAGCGGTCTCAGCATTCTATGCGGGTGCTGAATCTCCAGTTTCGGAAACCTCCGGGTTTCCGGGACTGGGGACATGACATCATGCCACGCCCCCTCCATTCATGTCTATGGGAGGGGGCATGACAGTCGTCACGCCCCCTCCCATAGACATGAATGGAGGGGGCATGGCGTGATGTCACGTCCCCAGTCCTGCAAACCCGGAGGTTTCCGAAACTGGAGATTCAGCACCCGCATAGAATTCGGGTGCTGCAGGGAGATCGCGGGGGGTCAGCAGCGGGCCCCTCGCAATTGGACATCATATCCCCTATCCTTTTGGATAGGGGATAAAATGTTTTTGCCCGGAATACCCCTTTAATCATGGTATAACCTCTTTTTTAAGTGCACAATCATTTGACTCGCGTGAAAGCATACACACGTTATACTTAGAGATGAGCGAACTAACCGTAAATTTGATTCGTCACGAACTTCTCGGCTCGGCGGTTGCTGACTTTCCCTGCATAAATTAGTTCAGCTTTCAGGTGCTCCCGTGGGCTGGAAAAGGTGGATACAGTCCTAGAAGACTCTTTCCTAGGACTGTATCCACCTTTTCCAGCCCGCCGGAGCACCGGAAAGCTGAACTAATTTATGCAGGAAAAGTCAGCAACCGCCGAGCCGAGAAGTTCGTGACGAATCAAATTTACTGTAAGTTCGCTCATCTCTAGTTATACTACACAAAATAGGTTATAAAACAAGCAATATCTGCAGTATCATGTAACAAGTCTCTCACTCCGGAATGCGTTTCATTTTGAATGTATGAAATTATTTTAACCACCAAATAGGACAGGAACGTGTGATTTTTAAATTTTTTATTTTTTTTCCTTCACTCTCTCTAATGGGTTTTTGTGCTAAAAATAGTTTTGTTCTCAAGCCCCCTCGGATAAAATATCATTAACATAAGTAGCTGATATGCTTGAATCTGGAGGTTGGGAAGAAATGCCATGCATAATGATTATTTTTTGTGCTGCACAAATGAAGTCGCTCCTTGTAACCGAGTTATTGCTAAGTAATCTGATCTATCTTCCGAGCAGCTGGTGGTTTTTCAGGAGTGTGGTTATCGGCTCCGGCACCATAGGAATGCCCCTATTTTTGTACATTTTAATTTCACTTTTGTTCATTTCACTTCTGCGTTAAAGGGGTACTCCGGTGAAAACCTTTATTTATTTATTTATTTATTTATTTATTTTTTAAATCAACTGGTGCCAGAAAGTTAAACAGATTTATAAATTACTTCTATTAAAAAAATCTTAATTCTTCCCGTACTTATTAGCTGCTGAATACTACAGAGGAAATTCTTTTCCGTTTGAAACGCAGAGCTCTCTGCTGACATCATGAGCACAGTGCTCTCTGCTGACATCTCTGTCCATTTTAGGAACTGTCCAGGGTAAAAGGAAATCCCCATAGCAAACATATGCTGTTCTGGACAGTTCATAAAATGGACAGAGGTGTCAGCAGAGAGCACTGTGCTCCTAATGTCAGCAGACAGTTCTGTGTTCCAAAAAGAAAAGAATTTCCACTGTAGTAGTCAGCAGCTAATAAGTACAGGAAGGATTAAGATTTTTTTAATAGAAGTAATTTACAAATCTGTTTAACTTTCTGGCACCAGTTGAGTTAAAAAAAATAAAAATAAAAAAATAAAAAGGTTTTCACCGGAGTACCCCTTTAAGTTCAGTACATTCCGCTGAATTACTTAGTTTTGTCAGTTCTTTTTTTATTTTTTTGTATTTTATCCTGTGTGGACCCCCTTTTTGTACTTTTATGCTTACTTTATATACTTTTGTGCTTACATTGGTGGTTTTAAGTGCTTTTCACATCCTGGGAATTATGGATGTTAGGGCTTTATGCAATTCTTTTGTGAATAGTTCCCTGACCGGTTCACCCGTACTTACATTTGTGTAAAAAGTGTTAATTTGGCAGATTTTTTTTTTCCCTACAAAAAATTCATTGTTCTGCTTGAGCTGAATTTTACTTTTTGTCATTTTGAAATTCAAAGGGATTTATTTGCACAAAAATAAAATAAACAAAAAGCAATGCCCATGATGTCAATATGAAAAAAACGAAATAAAATAAAACCCTTTTTTTTTTGCAGAATTCTTCATTGTTCCATCGCTGTGTCTATTATAGTCCTTGACCTCCTATTTATATACTCCTGCATGATTGAGTGGCATGTAGCAGCCAATCAGGGGCCACCCTTGCAGTGACTATAGGCTCTGATTGGCCAGTCTACTCACATGACGCATAACCAACAAATAAGGCAGGGGATCCAAACAGGAGGGAACCATGAAGAATTTTTAAGGCTAAAAGGAGATCCAATCTCATAACATGAATGATTACTTTATGATCAGGGAGGGTCTGACTTCCACCTACCTAGAGGCTACATTTACTATGCAATTTTTTTGAGCCATAATTTATCGACTCAAAAAACTGTAGGTATTTTGGTCCGTCATCCCCCCCCCCCTCCTTTACTTTTTCACAGCACCTGTTGTTTTTGGGCGTATTAGCCCCCCTCCCCCAAAGAATTTTGAAATTTGGTCATTTTTGTGAAGCACATTTCCCTAGTTTGGGGTACCGCTGTGCAGAATAACAAACAGTAAAAGGAAAACAATGCTGAATAAGGATTGTTATGGGTCACAGAGTCTGGACCCCCTACCGATCATTCATTGACGAGCTATTCTTGTGGTATGCCATTGTTTTACCGCAACTGGAGAATAGCTATTTGTTTTATTTGAGAATGCTTTATATTTACTCATGTATTTTATCTTTACCATATATATATATATATATATATATATATATATATATATATATATATAAAAGTATAAGCCGAGTTTTTCAGCACCATTTTACATGCCAAAAACGCCCCCCTTTGCTTATACTCGAGTGATGGGAAAAGTAAAAAATCACAGGCATACCGGTGGGGGTGGCGAGGGGATGGGCCGGGCTGTCCATCATCTCCCATCTATGCTGCAGGGAGCGTCCGACTTCCAGTGGGGAGGGTGAGCCGGTCCGGGCCATCCATCTTGACCAGGAGGCCCTCTTCTCCGCTCCGGGCTGGCCCTGGACTAGTGACGCTGCATTGACGCCACCGTGCAGGGACGTCCATGCGCAGCAGACGTGCGTGACATCAGGGGCGTCCCTACGCGTCGTCGTCAATGCAGCGTCCCTAGTCCTGCAGCGGAGAAGAGGGCTTCTCAGTCAAGATGGATGGCCTGAACCGGCTCACCCTCCCCACTAGAAGTCGGACGGTCCCTGCAGAGACGTTGGACGGCTGCTAGGGAAGGACCGACAGAGCTGCAACTGGGGAGGTGAGGAGAGAACAAGAGAGGGGGGTATGAGGGAGATCTGGATAATGATATGGGGGCAAGGGGGATCTGTATGATGGGGGGATGAGGGGGGGGTCTGGATGATGACAGGAGGGATGAGGAGGGGGTCTGGATGATGACAGGTGGGAGGGTGGGGGGGTCAGGATGATGACGGGGGGGTGGAATGATGTATTTCCCACCCTAGGCTTATACTTGAGTCAATAGGTTTTCTTGGGTTTTTGGGGTGAAATTAGGGGGCCTCGGCTTATATTCGGAACGGCTAATACTCCAGTATATACGGTATTTATTTAGGTATTTTATATTTATTTTTTAATTGGAAATCCCCCTATGATTTTGAAATGACTTTGTCCAATGTTGTTTACTTTTTTCCGACAAACTTCAAATTATGAAACATTTAATACCTCTTTATCTTCTAGTGAAACGTAGAGACCACAATCTTTCTTTATTATTTTTAATGCATCTTTATAACCTATGTAAAGCCCCTGGGGGGGGGGTCCTGAATCTGAGGCTTAACCAGAAAAAAGAAAAAAAAAAAAAAAAGAAAAAATAATAATGGTGTTCATGGAGTGTAATAGAAATCTTTCTTTAGTCTTATTTTCCCTCTACATTATCTGATGATTGGTGATAATCCTGTGCTTTTTCTTGCAATTACACGCCGGTTGCTTGTGTTAGTGGTGTACGGTAGGTAATCGCACTAGCAGTTAATACAGACTCTGTGATCTTCTGATCTGAGACGTCTCGCAGAAGAAAAAAAAAAAGACGACAACAAAAAAACCTGACAGATTCACAGGGTCCACCCCGTGCCCGATCTGAAGAAGTCTTGTAGATAAAAGCAATCGTGTTGTAATTACCTGAATTAGAGCGTTTGTTTGTTAACCAATTAATCCGTAAAACTCTTTGCTCTTCGGAATATGAGAAAAGTAAATCTTATTTTCTAGCTCCTACAGAAACCGATCTAGGGGCGGAGAGTTAGATTTCATTTTTACTTAAAGGGGTACTCCGCTGCTCAGCGTTTGAAACAAACTGTTCCAAACGCTGGAGCCGGCATTGGGAGCTCGTGAGGTCATACTCCTGCCCCCTCAAGACGTCCCGCTTCGCCCTCTCAATGCAAGTCTATGGGAGGGGGCGTGATGGCTGTCACACCCCCTCCCATAGACTTGCATTGAGGGGGTGGGGCTATGACATCACAAGCTCCCAGTGCCAGCCCCAGCGTTCGGAATGGTTTGTTCCAAACGCTGAGCAGAGGAGTACCCCTTTTAATGAACTTTAAAGCGATTACAAGTCTTCATTGAGAAATAGGGCCACACCTGTCTTTTGGGGATCGGTATTGCATTCAAAGCGTACCTGTCATATCAGCGAAAAAATAATAATGCTTCTATATGTTGCTCACTAGGTCATGCAGATGCTTTACACGTCTTTTTATGTGTCTAGCTTCTGTATTTGGCTCACAAATCTCTCTGTTCTGCTGCTCACTCATTCTGACATCCACTGCTCCGGAAGGGGCGTGTCTAATGCATTCACTTCCTCCCTGAGTCTGCTGTGCTGGGTCTCTTTATCCAATCACTTCAGGCTGCTTTGTAACCCCTTCCTCTCTGTTTTCATGCTGCAGTTTGATAGGACAGGAGTGAGCACAGAGGAGTGCTAGTCCCGCCCCTCACTTCCTGGACTTTGTCCCAGCCTGTGCTTCAGCTGGAACAAAGATGAAACAAAATTATGTTCCGGATGGTATGGGGACCCCTAGTGGTCTTTTTTTTATTTATTTTTTATTTAATTTTTTTTTTTAATAAGCCAAGATTTCTATAGAAAGGGGATTCAATTTTGTTATGAAGTATATTTGAAAGGTATATGTTTTGCCAAGATTTGCTGTTTCTGGAAAAGAAAGCAAAAATAACTGGGAAGGGTTTTTATTTTTATTTTTTTGTTTTTAGTCTCTCTCCCCCCCAATCACCACCATACTTAACGGCCATTGTCCTAGTCATATTCCTGTCTTTTCTAGCCCCCCAGCACAGTGTTTCCCAACCAGGGTGCCCTCAGCTGTTGCAAAACTACAACTCCCAGCATGCCTGGATGATGCAATAGTCAGCTGATCGCCTCAGGTCCGGCTACTGTAACAGCTCCTAGTCATATGCCCTTCTTTTCTAGCCCCCCCAGCACAGTGTTTCCCAACCAGGGTGTCTCCAGCTGTTGCAAAACTACAACTCCCAGCATGCCTGGACGATGCAATAGTCAGCTGATCGCCTCAGGTCCGGCTACTGTAACAGCTTATAGTCATATGCTCGACTTTTCTAGCCCCCCAGCACAGTGTTTCCCTACCAGGGTGTCTCCAGCTGTTGCAAAACTACAACTCCCGGCATGTCCGGACAGCCAACGGCTGTCCGGGCATGCTGGGAGTTGTAATTTTGCAGCAGCTGAAGGCACCCAGGTTGGGAAACGCTGATGTAAAAGCTTCATGTTGCCACTCAGAAAATAGCACCTGAGGAACATCTGAGCTGGGAGTTATAGTTTTGCAACAGCTGGAGGCACCCTGTTTGGGAAACACTACTGCAGGATGGTCTCCAACTAGTGGATCTTCTTTGGCTGTCCGGGCATGCTCGGAGTTGTGGTTTTGCAACAGCTGGAGGCACCCTGGTTGGGAAACACTACTGCAGGATGGTCTCCAACTAGTGGATCTTCATTGGCTGTCCGGGCATGCTGGGAGTTGTGGTTTTGCAACAGCTGGGGGCACCCTGGTTGGGAAAAACTGCTCTGGATTACAAAATAAAACTAAACCTTCACAACCTATAGATTCAATCTGTAAATTGATATCATTGCTTTGGCGCACCCAAGGCTGTAATCACCGCGTTCTGCTCGAAACGTTTTTTTATTTTTTATTTTTTTTACCGTGCATTTTCTCTGAGCCCGGCATCTTGCCACTTTAGCGCAAAGCTTTGTGGGTAAAGCGATGCATTCTCCTACATGTCTAAATAAAAGCTATTGATTTTTAGCTCTAAGAGTACTGGATTTTGATTAGGTACAAATGAGAATATGAACCAACCACTTACTAATAAGAGGTTGTTGTATGACGCCGGTCCGGTGCTTCTCGCTGATTTATTGGGCTACTTTAAGCTTCATTATTTCGGCACTGGAAAAAAAAAAATAATGTTGTTTTAAATAAGTGACGGTGTTATGGCAGGAACCCGCTTGGCCTTATCCCTCCGGCACGCTTCTTTGTTGGGAATGGATGGTGATAAAAGAGCCGGTTTGGTTTAGGAAGAGGATATGTCGCCTATGTACAAGTAGGGTCGCCACCTTTCTTGCAAAAAAAAATATTGGCCATTCTAATTTGCATACTAAATTATATATGCGTGACATCACAGGATACACAATTGCGGGGGAAATTTTGTCCTATTCAGACCCCTATAACTTTTCTATTTCTCATTTTATTTTTTTTCATTTTTTTTGCGCCCCGATCTGCAGTTTTTAACAGTCCCATTTTTGTTTTGACTTTGTGACTTTTTGATCGCTTTAAAAAAAAACAAAAAAAATATTATTAAATTTGGTAGTTGCAGTTAGTTACCAACTACAACTCCCAGCATGCCCTGATACAGCCTGTGAAAACTACAACTCCCAGCGTGTTGGACTATACAGTAGTATAGGTCAGTGTTTCCCAACCAGGGTGCCTCCAGCTGTTGCAAAAGTACAACTCCCAGCATGTTGGACTATATAGTAGTATATAGTATAGGTCAGTGTTTCCCATCCAGGGGTGCCTCCAGCTGTTGCAAAAGTACAACTCCCAGCATGTTGGACTATATAGTAGCATATAGTATAGGTCAGTCTTTCCCAACCAGGTGTGCCTCCAGCTGTTGCAAAACTACATCTCCCAGCATGTTGGACTATATAGTAGTATATAGTATAGGTCAGTGTTTTCCAACCAGGGGTGCCTCCAGCTGTTGCAAAACTACAACTCCCAGCATGTTGGACTATATAGTAGTACAGGTCAGTGTTTCCCAACCAGGGGTGCCTCCAGCTGTTGCAAAAGTACAACTCCCAGCATGTTGGACTATATAGTAGTATATAGTATAGGTCAGTGTTTCCCAACCAGGGGTGTCTCCAGCTGTTGCAAAACTACAACTCCCAGCATGTTGGACTATATAGTAGTATATAGTATAGGTCAGTCTTTCCCAACCAGGTGTGCCTCCAGCTGTTGCAAAAACTACAACTCCCGGCATATTGGACTATATAGTAGTATATAATATGGGTCAGTGTTTCCCAACCAGGGTGCCTCCAGCTGTTGCAAAACTACAACTCCCAGCATGTTGGACTATACAGTAGAATATAGTATAGGTCAGTGTTTCCCAACTAGGAGTGCCTCCAGCTGTTGCAAAACTACATCTCCCAGCATGCCCAGACAGCCGTTGGCTGTCTGGGCATGCTGGGAGATGTAGTTTTGCAACAGCTGCAGGCACTCTTATTGGGAAACACTGGTATATATGGTGCAACATTCTGGAATTTGGAGGCTTGGTTGGATAAGTACCCGCCATTGCATTGCCAGTCAAGACAATGAAATAAATCATCATTGAAATGTCCAGGTTAGAATACTTAATTATTAGCGGTAAATGGCGGCTCATTGTACATGTCAATAGGTCACCGGCAGGGGCCGCGTCTTTTGATTAAAGGAGGTGATATATGGTTAAAGCCCGGATTACGAGAACGTCCTTAACTCGTATTGATTCTGTCAGGGCCGGCTCCTATATTGACATATAAAAATAGACGCTTACGAGCGCTATATAAGTTGTCAGCGCGCGCCTTTATGGAAGGACAGCTCGGCGGCAAAGGCCAAACACGGAGAACGTCCGTCATTTCAGAGGACTAAAGACACAATCTGGGGACTTAATATTTTTATTATTATTATTATTTTTTTTTTTTTTACAGTCTTGTTGGAACTTTTATTTCACTATACAGGATTTCTCGTGTCGAGACCGTAAATCGACCTGAGAAGCCATGGCCGCTCCTGTCATATTTGTGCAGCAGGGAGAATCGTTTGAAGGTCTGTCTTATGGTTTTAAAGGGGTACTCCGCTGCTCAGCGTTTGCAACAAACTGTTCCGAATGCTGGAGTCGGCGCCGGGAGCTCATGACATCATAGCCCCACCCCCTCATTATGCAATGCCCGGCCCCCTCATGTCATGCCCCGCCCCCTCAATGCAAGTCTATAACAGTTTGTTCCAAACGCTGAGCAGAGTAGGAGAATATATATATATATATATATATATATATATATATATATATATATATATATAGATATAGATATACACAGTGGTCCCTCAACATACGTTGGTAATTTGTTCCAAACGACCCATCGTTTGTCGAATCCATCGTATGTTGAGGGATCCGTGCAATGTAAAGTATAGGAAGCTGTACTCACCTGTCCGAGTCGCTCCGGACCGCGTCCTCACCGCTCCCGATGCTGTCCCAGGGGCTCCCGATGCTGTCCCGCTGCTACGGTGTCTTCTTCGCGATCCTCCGGTGTCTTGCGCATCTTCCCCAGGGTCCGGCCCTCGCTTTCTGGTGACGTTATTACGCTGCTGCGCCGGCGCGGCGTGCGTAGTGACGTAATAACGACGCCGGAAAGCAAGGCCCGGACCCTGGAGAAGATGCGCAAGACACCGGAGGATCGCGAAGTGGACCCGGAGCAGCGGGAATAGGTAAGTGAACCTGTCCGGGATGCTTAAACTGTTATCCGACAGCAGCTTAAGCATTTTGCGCTGTCGGATAGCAGTTAATGCGATGGCCCCGACATATAAAAGCATCGTATGTCGATTTTATCATATGTCGGGGCCATCGCATGTCGTCAGGGGGTTACTGTATATAATAAAAAATTTTAATCAACCGGTGCAAGAAAGTTAAAGATCTGTAAATTACTTCAATTTAAAAATCTTTACCCTTCCAGTACTTATCAGCTGCTGTATGCTGCAGAGGAAGTTGTGTAGTTCTTTCCAGACTGACCACAGTGCTCTCTGCTGACACCTCTGTCCGTGTCAGGAACTGTCCAGAGCAGGAGCAAATCCCCATAGCAAACATCTCCTGTTCTGGACAGTTCCTGACATGGACAGAGGTGTCAGCAGAGAGCACTGTGGTCAGACTGGAAAGAATTACACAACTTCTTCTGGAGCATACAGCAGCTGATAAGTACTGGAAAGATTATGATTTTTAAATATAAGTAATTTACAAATCTGTTTAACTTTCTGGAACCAGTTGATTTGAATTTTTTTTTTCCTGTCCATGCATAGAGGATAAGTAGTGTCTGATAAGTTCAGTTTCCTGGAGTACCCCTTTAGGCTATGTTCACACAGCAATGTCCCCACGGAAAATCTCCGTACGACCTTGCCCCTGAATGTATAGATGACAATACATTCCGTGCAGAGTCCACAGAAAGAATAGACCTGTCCATTCATTCTGTGGACACCACGATTTGAACCTTCGGGCTAGATGTTTCCAGGGGGGAAATTCTGCCATGTGAACATAGCCTTAAAGAATCAATTCGTTTTTTAAATCAGCTGCGAGAAAGTAAATTATTTATTTTTTTGTAAATTACTTCTATTTAAAAATCTTACCGTACTCTTTCCAGTACTTATCAGCTGCTGTATGCTGCACAGGAAGTTCTTTTCTTTTTCTGTCTGACCACAGTGCTCTCTGCTGACACCTCTGTCCATGTCAGGAATTGTCCAGAGTAGGAGCAAATCCCGATATCAAACCTTTCCTGCTCTGGACAGTTCCTGACATGGACAGAGGTGTCAGCAGAGAGCACTGTGGTCAGACAGAAATTAAAAAAGAAAAGAACTTCCTGTGGAGCATAAAGCAGCTGATAAGTACTGAAAGGATTAAGATTTTTAAATAGAAGTAATATACAAATCTGTTTAACTTTCTGGCACCAGTTGATTAAAAATTAAATAAATAAATGTTTTCCATCGGAGGACCCCTTTAAATGGATGTCCATTTGCTTTTAATGACTTTGCGGTCTGGACAATTAAGGTATAATTACGGGACATGTGTAACCAGACGATAACTGGGCACGGCGTTTAAGGTGTAAATAATACGGCCATTGGTCGCGTTCGGATAATGTGTCCTGTTCCGTATTTATATATTAATTTACCTCCATAACGCTGATGTCTCCCCTGTGTGTCATTGCGGAGGCGATCTATATATATATCTATATACAGCTGTATGTTCCTGCCTCGTGCCCGTGGCGTCCGGTCTCATTCTGTCTTTGACCCGTGATCCGGATCGTTCTTGGAGTTTGAATATTGCTTCCTTTGCCCATCTGTAATATAGATCCTATTCCTGGATGGAACAATATGTTGTAGCTGAGTTGTGTTGGTTATTTAAAGGGGTACTCCCGTGGAAAACTTTTTTTTTTTTTTTTTAAATCAACTGGTGCCAGAAAGTTAAACAGATTTGTAAATTACTTCTATTAAAAAATCTTAATCCTTTCACTACTTATTAACTGCTGAATACTACAGAGGAAATGGTTTTCCTTTTGGAACACAGAGCTCTCTGCTGACATCATGACCACAGTGCTCTCTGCTGACATCTGTATATTTTAAGAACTGTCCAGAGCAGGAGAAAATCCCCATAGAAAACATATGCTGCTCTGGACAGTTCCTAAAATGGACAGAGATGTCAGCAGAGAGCACTGTGTTCCTAAAGGAAAAACATTTCCTCTGTAGTATTCAGCAGCTAATAAGTACTGGAAGTATTAATATTTTTTTAATAGAAGTAATTTACAAATCTGTTTAACTTTCTGGCACCAGATGATTAAAAAGTAAATGAAAAATTTCCACGTTAGTACCACTTTAACTCTTGGGGTGCGTTCACACTGAGAAATAGGAGAGGAATCCTTGCGTAAAAATTCTGCCGCAGAATTCCGCTAAGATTTTCCATGCGGGATACAGGAGGAAACTTTTTAATTTTTTTATTTTTTTGCTGGACTACAGCCACCAGTTGGAATTTCCCTTATTTATTTTTTTATTTTTTTCGCGCAAATTTCGTGCGGAAACTATTTCAAGCGAAATGTATTTTTAACCATTGACTTCAATGGACTTCTGCTCGCGTAGTCCACAAGAAGAATGAACATGTTATTTCTTCTAGCGGAACGGAATTCCGCAAGCGGAATTTACGCAGTGTGAACAGTGCAGAGTAAAATACATTGAAGTCAATGGCAAAGCAGATGTTCATTATTTCTAATTCCTCTTGAATTACTGTGTGAACACACCCTAAGGGGCTCTACTACATTTTTCTACATGTGTTTCCTAACCAGTGTGCCTCCAGCTGTTGCAAAACTACAACTCCCAGCATGCCCGGACAGCCTTTGGCTGTCTGGGCATGCTGAGAGTTGTGGTTTTGCAACAGCTGGAGGAACACTGGTTGAGATTTAGAAGCTTTTAAGCGGACTATACACATTAGGGTATATGTTGCCTTATCCTTTCATCCAATGTGTGTAGGGGGCCTCCTACTATGTCAGGGGTGAGATGAACAAAACACATGGACACCCGGCCAAGATGAGCATGCATAGGAGGGCATTTGTATAGCTAACTTGTTCCCATGAAGATAGAGCCCTTCAGCAGTAGCTTGTGAGTGCTTTCTCCCTTTTTCACCATTGAAAACACATGCATGCTCAACCAAGCTGAGCATGCATAGACAGGCATTTGTATAGGTAACTTACAATAGTCCGCTACACAATCCCTAGGTGGTAGCTTATCTCATTGGGAACAAAAGGAATCATCCACTGTCTATGTCCTTCTAATTCATTTGAGAACACATGCACACCCAGCCAAGCTGAGCATGCTTAGGAGGGGATTTCTATAGCTAACTTGCCATAGTCTACTACACAATCCATTTGTTCCCGTAGAGAGAGATAGATAACTTGTCCGTGGCTTTCTCCCTCTTCCCTATTCAGAACACATGCACACCCATCCAAGCTGAGCATGCGTAAGAAGGGAATTTGTAAAGCTATCTTAGAATAGTCAGCTACATAGTTTTTTTTTTTCCCCCCTTTTTTTTGGTAGCTTATCATCATGGGAACAAAAGCAACCTTACACTGGCTTTTCCCTATTCTCCATTGAAAACACATGCACACCCAGCCAGGCTGAGCATGCATAGGAGTGCATTTGCATAGCTAACTAAACTTATGATAGGCCACCATCAAGGATTGTGTAGCTTGCTATCTCCATGGATACAAAAGGAGTCTTTCACTGGCTTTTCTCTATTATCCGTGTAGAACACATGCACACCCATCCAAACTGAGCATGCTCATATGCATGCTCAGTTTGGATGGGTGTGCATGTGTTCTAAATGTATAACAGAGAAAAGACTGTGAAAGACTCCTTTTGTTTTCATGGAGATAGTAAGCTATGCAATCCTTGATGGTGGCCTACCATAAGATAGTTATGCAAATGCACTCCTATGCATGCTCAGCCTGGCTGGGTGTGCATGTGTTTTGCTAACAAATTAGAGCAATATAAATTTTAATGATGACTACTTGGCTTGGCTTTACGTAACTGATGTGTGAATAAGGCCTAAAGGGTAATTGCTCGGGAAGTGTTTCCCAACCAGGGTGCCTCCAGCTGTTGCTAAACTACAGCTCCCAGCATGCCCGGACAGCCAACGGCTGTCCGGGCATGCTGGGAGTTGTAGTTTTGCAACAGCTGGAGGCATCCTGGTTGGGAAACACTGTACTGGGGGCTAGAGAAGACGGGCATATGATTGAGCTGTTACGGTAGCCGGGACCGCGGCGATCAGCTGACTATTGCGTCGCCATCTATTTATAAAGAGGTCGTCTTCTTGAGGTCGTCTCCCTCTTTGGGAAAAACTAAAAAAAAAAAAATGAAATCTCCTGCTTTGACCTGCAGTCCTGTGTAAACTCCCGACGTGGATTTCGCCCCTCGCCATCTTCAGTCCGGGTACGTCCCGGGGAGATAAACGCCGTCCGCCGCATCTGTCCTCATCCTAATTTACATTGAAATGTCCATGTATAAAACCGATGTACCAGTGGCGATGCCCCCTGTCGTTTTGTCACAATGCTTCTGATCAAACAAAATGTACATGAGTATTGTGCGGCAGAGGCGACCGCGGAGCCCGCATGCGATTACGGCGCGGCCTTTTTTGATGGTGAATTGGAATAATGAGTTAAGTCACATAACAGTGGAGACCATTTAGAATTTTCAAAAACACAGCGGGGGGCTTTTAAAAAAGACATAATTAAAATCAACGGAAGATGCAGAAGACTGTTATGGAGCTTAGTCCCAGGCTTCCATGATGATTTAAACCTCTCTAGGGCCCTTTTCTACTCAACGCCGCCTCGTAGATTTATTAGAATATTTTTTCCGTTTTACAGTTTATTTACATTAATTTGTTCTTCTCTTGTTACCTTTATTTTTTTATTAAGCACACGCAAAATAATAATTTAAAAAAAAAGCCTTGTGATGTATGAAAGCACATTAAAGCGACAGTGATTGTATAGGTACTGACCCGAATACATATATAGGTGAAATGAACCTATTTAGCATCTGCAGAAGAAAAAAAATTCCATATGCCACATGAGGAACAACGCTTCAGTTTACCGTTAGGGTCCCGGAACCAGAAATAAAGCATCTGCTAAAAAACAAAAAAACAAAAAAAATATATATTATTATTTTTTTATTATTATTATTATTAATAATAAAAATAATAATTATATATGTGTGTGTGTGTGTGTGTTTGTGTGTGTGTGTATATGTGTGTGTGTGTATATATATATGTGTGTGTGTGTGTGTGTGTATATATGTATATATATGTGTGTGTGTGTGTGTGTGTGTGTATATATATATATATATATATATATATATATATATATATATATGCATATGCCATGGTCGTAAATGTTGGCACCCTTGAAATTTTTCTAGAAAATGAAGTATTTCTCACAGAAAAGGATTGCAGTGACACATGATTTGCTATACACGTGTTTATTCCCTTTGTGTGTATTGGAACTAAACAAAAAAAAAGGGAGGAAAAAAAGCAAATTTGACATAATGTCACCAAACTCCAAAAATGGGCTGGACAAAATTATTGGCACCCTTTCAAAATTGTGGATAAATAAGATTGTTTCAAGCATGTGATGCTCCTTTAAACTCACCTGGGGCAAGTAACCGGTGTGGGCAATATAAAAATCGCACCTGAAAGCAGATAAAAAGGAGAGAAGTTCACTTAGTCTTTGCATTGTGTGTCTGTGTGTGCCACACTAAGCATAGACAACAGAAAGAGGAGAAGAGAACTGTTTGAGGACTTAAGAACCTGAATTGTGAAAAAATATCAACAATCTCAAGGTTACAAGTCCATCTCCAGAGATCTAGATTTGCCTTTGTCCACAGTGCGCAACATTATCAAGAAATTTGCAACCCATGGCACTGTAGCTAATCTCCCTGGGCGTGGATGGAAGAGAAAAATTGATGAAAGGTGTCAATGCAGGATAGTCCGGATGGTGGATAAGCAGCCTCAAACAAGTTCCAAAGATATTCAAGCTGTCCTGCAGTCTCAGGGAGCATCAGTGTCAGCGCAAACTATCTGTCGACATTTAACCTCTTGTGGATGCAGGGCATATGCATACGCCCTGCATCCCCGATCCTTAAGGACTGAGTGTACCTGTATGCCCTGAGTATTTCTGATCCCCGCCGGGCGGGTAATCGGACCGGGATGCCTGCTGTAATAATTCAGCAGGCATCCCGATACAATGCCTGGGGGGATCCTGAGACCCCCCCCCCATGTCAGCGATCGCCGCAATTTGCGGCAATTCCAGGTCAATCGGGTCCGCAGTGACCTGAAAAAAAAGATAGGTGGCACCTATTATCCTTTAGCAGCAGCAGTGAGGTGACACTGGTGCCACCTCACGATCATTACCGGCTGATGAATCAGGACTCCTGCTGTGGGGGTGTCCTTAACGGCACTCACTCCGCCCCTGTTCCGGATGCTGAGAGTGGGTGCCAGGAGTCCTCACCGGAGGCTGGGGCCCCCGATCCCCGGCATCGGCGGAAGGCTTGGGGCCCCAGGAGCAGAGTCGGCGGCAGGCGGATCCGCAGAGCGCAGCAGCACTGATATAGAATATTAGGGCTCCCCCAATTTTTTTTAGCAGTCTATAGATCGTTAGGGTATCTCACGTTTCGAGTGCTACGTTGTTGCTTATTTAGAGGATGATGGGGACGTAATTGCAGGCCTCCATCCAGACTGTCAGAACAATTATTAGACCGTCTGGAATAGTCACGCCGAATTGGCGCCCTCCAGCGTGACCCCTATAAGGCTGCGCTCTATGATTATAATTCATTTCTCTATTAACCCTTATAGCCATATGTAAAAAAAAAAAAAATATTATAATAATTATAAAAAATAAAAATCATCAATTTAACGGTAAGAACATTTTGAAACGTTGCGAAGGATCCATTGACCTAGTGAGGCACTTGGTGGTTTGAGGAAGGTTGGGTGACTACAAATTTCTGTGAAATGTCAATGTGGTAGCCATATGGCAGTGTTTCCGAGCTGTTGCAATACTATAACTCCCAGCATGCCCAATCCGCAAGCCTGGGATCCCTGTTTAGAACACGTGAACGCTCGGCCGAGCTGAGCGTGCGTACATGTGAGTGTGTGATAAAGCAAATGTGTGGCTGTCTTTGCTCTAATGCTGTGTTTCCCGACCAGTGTGCCTCCAGCTGTTGCAAAAGTACAACTCCCTTGACGTGCTGGGAGTTGTAGTTTTGCAGCCGCTGAGGGCACAGTGCCTGGGAAACACAGCTCTAATGTGTACCCTAAGAAATGTAGACAGATTTAATCTGGTAGGACATATCCAGCTCTGCTACATTCATACTTGCAGTCAGGGCACAAATCTGTCCTACAGCAGAAGACATCCCAATAGCGGTTTGGATGTAGCAGAGCTGGGTGTCTCTAAAGCAGTGTTCCCCAGCCAGTGGGCCCTCCAGCTGTTGCAAAACTACAACTCCCAGTATGCCCGGACAGCCAACGGCTGTCCGGGCATACTGGGAGTTGTAGTTTTGCAGCGCACTGATTGCGAAACACCAAAGTCAAACCTACAAAATGTGACCTGAAAACATTGTAGAGGCAACAAGGTTTACGTGACCAACACAGCTCTGCTACATCTTCATTAGGAATTGACCTTTTTTTTAAGCAAATTTCTGAACATTTACTAAGATCTGCTCTATCTTACAGGGGTTATCCAGGAAAAAAACTTTTATATATATATATATATATATATATATATATATATATATATATATATATATATATATGTTTATATCAACTGGCTCCAGAAAGTTAAACAGATTTGTAAATGACTTCTATTAAAATATCTTAATCCTTTCAGTACTTATGAACTGCTGAAGTTGAGTTGTCCTTTTCTGTCTAAGTGCTCTCTGATGACACGTGTCTGGGGAACCGCACAGTTTAGAAGCAAATCCCCATAGCAAACCTCTTCTACTCTGTGCAGTTCCCGAGACAAGCAGAGATGTCAGCAGAGAGCACTGTTGCCAGACAGAAAACAACAACTCAACTTCAGCAGCTGATAATTATTGAAAGTATTAAGATTTTTTTAATAGAAGTCATTTACAAATGTGTTTAACTTTTTTGCAGCCAGTTGATATATAAAAAAAAAAAAAGTTTTTTTCCTGGAATACACCTTTAAGTTTGCAAAAAACTGATCTATGAGTCGACCTCTTCTGCTTACAACGGGTTAATACTGCTGGTTCGGCGCCAAGCGTCACGCTGGCGCTCAGGGCTTCAGTTAATATGCCTTGCAAATCTTCCTGCAGTATCCACCAGCCTTAGGCCTGTGCAAGGCATCACTGCAACCAACCCCGGTGCCCGGGCATCCTGTCCCCTATCCCGATTAGTCCCGGTTAGTAGTCGGTGGACGTTGTCCTTGGCACGGTCGTCACCCGCAGACATGGGTCAGCACTGGCAGGCGCCCTAACCAGGATATTGTCTAATAGACATTGGCGCTCCTCTCTCTCTCTTTCTCTCTCTCTCTGCCCGTACCATGACATAAATAAAGCTTTCAGCGTGTGCATCAGAGCCGTGAAGCATGAATACCCCGGTGGACTGGGAATTAAATGCCAAGTGAGGGTCAGATGCAACAAAGACTGAATAACACTCGGCAAATGTATACATATTAGGTAAGGAACACTGCCCCTGATGCAGAAGAAATTGAATAAGCACCTTGCGTCGTCCAGATGAAGCATAAAGACGCCGTTTGTTTGCCTGAACTGTCAGCGCTGACCCGTGCACAATACGCCATTATTGGATGACTTAGGACAGTGCGGCATTACAGTAAGGGGGACTCCCGCTTGCCAAGGGTCTTCGTTCCACCGGCCAGTTTTTAATACCGAGGATTGAGGATCATTAGCCGATTGGCGGCCTGTATCCGGTGCGCCCTGACTTTGACACAGGCCAACGTTACGCCTATAATAGCCACTTCCTTGGTACGGAGGTAAATGCACCCCTGATCTCCAGTTCACCAGCTGTCCTGGCGGGGAGGAGGAAGAAAGTGCTAGCAATAACAAGGGGCCG
>NC_079195.1:212844040-212929040 GCF_029499605.1 Hyla sarda | reverse complement strand
CAAAACTCCAACTCCCAGCATGCCCGGACAGCCAACGGCTGTCCTGGCATGCTGGGAGTTGTAGTTTTGCAACAGCTGGATAGACTGTTTGGAAAACACCGTTCTCGACTTACAAATATTTCTCAAGCTGCGAGATTCCGCAGCATTATCCCAGAACCTATTTTCCTAACCATTCCGGTATTATTTTGTAGAGATTCAGATGAGAACTTTTTCGGGCGGGTGTTTATCCACTTCTTCCATTTGTTTTTAATGGCATCCAATAATGCATTAGCTCTTCCAGCAGGCGCTTCCCGATCTGCCAAAAAATCATGTTTTATTGAGTTTTCTTCAAGTGATTCAACAATAATATTTGATGCGATTGTGCAGACAGGTTGTCGCCGTTGCGAACAAACATCATCTTCGGGGCATTAATTGGGCTATTAGTGAGAATACACATGTATCCATGATGACTGGGGAGCGCGTGTGATGTCACCGCGGGGCCACAGAGGACCTCCCCGCACCCTGGTGGCTTCACACTAGGCGATCTCTGCTTGTTCTATAGAGCGCGGCGCTGCCTATACCGCAGTACCAGCCGTGTAGTATCTGGAGGATTCCTCCTTGTTTTTTTTATTCATGCCTCCTACTTCTGTGTAGGAAATGTCTGCTTTTATGAATGAAGGTTGTGGTTTTTCATTTAGTTTTAATGCCAGTGTGCTGCGCCTCCGGAGGATTGCTTTTTTTTCCTTTCTTTTTCTTCCAGAAATATTAGTTCTCTGTAACGTTAAGATCCGACTTAATTTTTAGTGTGTGAATTTTTTTTTAAAAGGGTTTAATTCAAGGGACAAAATCCTTTTGGGCCTATCGCTTTTTCCCAACCAGGGCTCCTCCAGCTGTTGCAAAAGTACAACTCCCAGCATGCTGGGAGTTGTAGTTTTGCACCCTGCTTGGGAAACGCTGGTTTATTTTTTGGCTTGACAAATCCCAGGTGCCAGGTCGGCATGGTGACTAGGAATTTTGTTGTGGAGCCTAGGTTTCTGTTAGCCTTTTCTAATAGGAGTTGTCAGTTTTTTTTTTTTTTTAAATAAAACAAAAAGCTGTTTTACTTATCTCTGTTCCCATGTTCATTCCACTCCGCCCCATCCTTCACCTTCTGCTCCTGATTGGCGCTAAAGTTTTACATGAACGGGATATCGGGTGACCGCAGCACACATCACATGACCAACACAGCCAAGTAACGGCCTTGGTGGTGATGCGCCTTACTTAGGAGTACAGTGGGAAAGATTTATATAAACCTGTCTAGAGGAAATGTTGCTGAGTTGCCCATAGCAACCAATCAGATCGCTTCTTTCATTTGTCACAGGCCTTTTCAGAAATAAAAGAAGAGATCTGATTGGTTGCTATGGGTAACTCAGAACATTTTTCTCTAGACAGGTTTTTATAAATCTAACCCTGTACAGAGTGGCACCGCGGAGGCTGCTGATTGGCTGCTACGGTCACCAGGTTTTTGCTGCTCATGTAATACTAGAGCGCTGACCATAGGCAGAACAGGGGATCAGTGAAGGATCGGAAGGGGAGGTAAGTAAAACCGTTTTTAAAGATATGGGAGATGATGGGGGCACTAATGATTGCAACATATAAGGGGAGGTGAAGGGGACGATAATGATCGTGACACATAAGGGGGATACTAATGATCGTGACACATAAGGGGAGATAAGAGGGAAACAAATGGTTGTGACACGGGAGATATGGAGAACTCTAATGATCGTGACACATGGGGGACACTAATGATCATGACTTGGGAGATGACGGGAACTCTAATGATCGTGACACATGAGAGGGTACTAATGATTGTGGCACGCGAAGAGATACTTGGACCCTATTAATCGTGACACATGAAGAGGAGGGAACACTAATAACTGTGACACAGGGATGGCCTTTGATTGCTTAAGTATAACTTAGTCCTGCTTTCAAACCGCTCCTCCTGCCTAGGAAAAGTCCAGGATGGCAATCTTGTGTCTCCTCTTTTGTAGAAACCCGGAGCACTTTGACTAATTTATGCAGACTAAAGCAATCAACGGCAGAGCCATCATGTTTGAGTTTATCCACTTTTATTCAAGGTTCGCTCAACAAAAGTCATAAGAAAAGCAAAATGACTTGGCAGGGTAGAGAAAACCTCTAGGAAGACACTACGGTTAATGGCGTTTGGTCTTCTCGAATTTGAGGCAACTGGTTCGCATTGAAGAGATTCAGCTGGTGTGTGAAGTCTTACAGGCAATGCATCATGGGAAAAACATTTAAATGAGCTCTCCTCCAGAAGGAAGCTGTCTACTGCCACCTATGGATAGCTACCCTGTAAGTCAATGACTGACCTATAAAACAGCCTTGAGACATATCAAGGCATCATCAACCAAACCTGCCCCTCATCTGTAGAGACCAGGGTCCCAGTTGGCTCCGATAAATTGATGTAGCTTCTGCAAGGATTCTGCAACAGAATTGTTGGAATTTGTGTATTATCCAGCGCCAGATTAAATGAATTTTACGATGTACTTTTATACATAAAGACCGGGAACGTGACTTTACCTCTACTAATAATAGATGAAACAATTACGAAATGTCTCTCACACCGGTTCAGACGTCTTCATCACAACATGTGCATTGTCACCAGGAGCCTGGTTCTCAGGAACACACACCCTTTGGAACAACAATGTTATCTAATAGGGATTGTAATATTACTAGTGACATTCAGACTCATGTATTATTTAATAGGGCTTCCTGTAACGGCCTGACTTTCTATGGTTGGGCGGCAGCCATGTCAGTTGACTCTTCAGTCGAGAAGGGGCTTTCCCAGTCATCATAAGGGCACTACCACATGTGATGGGGACACAACTGTCTATCATGAGACTTTAGAATATTTCCAAAAAATTACTCTGTATGAAAATAATTCATTTCAATAAGTATTGCTGCAATGGTCACATGTTTGTCCGTTACTGTAATATCTTCTGAAAAGTCTATGTTGAGGCTCTAGAGTAGAAAAAAATACTTTTTCTTCTACAGTTCCTCAAACGTCCACTCTTTTAGATATATCTGAGTTCTGTGCTTCACCCCCAATTCAATGCTTCCTCTAAAAATCTGGTGGTTTCCAAAGACAGTAGTATCATAAGATTTGATGGGCTTTGTGTATGGCACCCTTTACTCCGTTGACAAACCCCAACCCCATGAGTAAGGTCATTTTGGCTGACAGTTTTTGCATGTCCTTTTTTTTTTAGGGTAGACCATACACATTGGTTTAATGTTGCCCAAACCCAGCTATTTTGGGGGGTTTCTTGGCTGTACAGAAGATTGTTTGCCACCAGAGGTGTCTTTCAGAATTATACTTCCTCTTCTTGTGCTGAACAAATGCATGAATGTATACGTGGGCAACCGGTGAAAAAAATCAGCTGACAGCTTCACGATATATATAGCCAGCCTTATGTATAAAATAATTTTCTTCATGATTATCTACTATTTGCATACAGCCCCCTCATCTGTAATTTCCTGATATTATAAACTTTTGTAGCTAGGCTGCAGTGGCTTAGATGACCATGGTCTACTGCACCCTAACACTATGTTGACCTTTCAAGGTGTTGCCATCAGGCATGTGGTGGTCTAGTCTCTGCTATGTCCGTCACTCATGTTTCTCTACAAAACAGGAGAGTGCATAAGGTCCTGCTCTTTGGCCAAGCATGAGTATTATTCTCTTGGGAGTCCAAAAGGTTGGAGCCTCACCTTAAAAGGGGAACCTATCCACAGGATAGGGGATAAGTGTCTGATTGCTGAGGGTTCTGCCACTGGGACCCCCCGCGATCTCATGCCTGGCACCCCGTTAATCTGCATGCGCAGAGCAATCTCAGATTACTGTTGACCAAGGCCCGTAGCTGTGGTCAAGACTCCCCCACCATCTATCTCTATGGGAGATCTGGAAAGAACGCTGTATCTGTCTCTTCCATAGACATTAATTGAGGGGGCTTGTCGGCCATGGCCTCTCCGTAGCCTAGCACAGCCGGAATTCTGAACATAAATGTACAAATGTACCAGGTTCTGGGCCAGAGATCACTGATGGCTCAGCAGTCGAACTCTGCTATCAGACATCTTACCCCCTTTCCTGTGTTCTCCTTTAACTATTTTGTTTCCTAATTAGATATTAATTTTTTATTTCTAAATCACTGCAATACAATAAAAGAACAGAAGGGCCTCCCACCTGTCAGGGGACCAACCATAGGTGCTGCATCATTCTGTGTGGCTTCAGTAGCCATCCATCTGTTATATATCTCTAACCACTTGGCTCCTAAATACTATATTGGTTTACCACTTCCCTTAAAAAACAAAACAAATAGTTATTAGTCAGAGTAAGGGGTATCACTCAGTTACTTGTCAACCCCTGGGTTGGAGCAGAAGCTGCTGTGGTTTTGCTGACTGGATCTCTTTTTGCAGGCCCCTAAACGGTTAACATGTTTTGCTTGTCATTTAATGACTGGAGTCACATTGGTTGAAACGTCGTCGTCTGAGTTATTTATTTATTTTGTTTCATCAGCTGCGTGCACCATATGTTTAGGAAGAATTATCTCACCGTACAATTAAGGATTATGTATGCTGCATTTAATAAGTAGGGGTGGAGAAACGCAGACATTCTTGTAAACGCAGCCCCCCCCCCATGCTCTCCAGGCTTCTTGTAATGTACGACATGCACATGTGCATCAAAGTGCTTATCCAGATAAAAGGGTCTGTGATAGATTTCTGGCTTACTTTCGGTGATGAGTTAAAATACCGAGCAGGGGGTGTGGGGGAGGGGGGGGGGTGCGACTTAAAGGGAACGTGTAATCCAAAAATAACATATTGTTTTAATCATGTTTTTATGTTAAACATTATTTTTTTCAGATTTTTTTTTTATTTAATTGTCATATATATATATATATATATATATATATATATATATATATATATATATTTTTTATAATAATCCTGAAATCTTGCAGTTCACATTCCCACCACTAGGCCTAAAACTAAGCTAAGCCTCCATGTTCTGTACAGATCACTTCCCAGCAGTTTCCTTCGTATCTTTAAAGTCCAGAGTACAGTGAAAGGTGACACCAGTGTATAGATAAGATGTGCACACAGTAGCTGTTGCTTACAGTTCAGCCTCCCCTCCCACTAGAACTACCTTTTGCAAGGGTCACACCTTTCCCACCTTTTGTCAATGGGACAGTTTCAGTCTATTGTCGCCTATGTCCATTGGGTTTGCTGTTAAGCATATCTCTAAATCTGTGGTCTCAAACTGTGGCCCCCCAGAAGTTGCAAAACACAGTTTGAGCCACAGTTTGAGACGAGAGAGAGAGAGATCTAATAAAATAAAAACAAATAAATTACAATAGGTAAATAGGGAACAGATTAGATAAAAAAGTACATGTTTCAGTATCTGGCTCGACAAGGACCCCTTGAAAAAACACACATTATAGATGGCCCCCATCAATCAGCTGTAATGTGTGGGAAAACCTTACAGTAAGTGTTCAGATTTCCTGCAGTGCCACCACAGGTCACAGTAAGTATTGCACAGGGCCTATTTTAATGTGTTGTCTGTGCAGTTCAGCCACAAAACCAGTCGCAGTGCAAAAATGAGCCGACCGGAGTCACTACCTGACGCTAACAGATGATCCTGGTCCAGCAAAGGCTTTCCTTAAAAATAAAAAAAAAAAGTACTTTGCATGTTAAGCCAACTTCTGCGAAACGTTGACAGACCACCCGCCGCCAGCATGCGGTATATAAGATGGAAAGATGTAAATGAGTTTTTTAAGTAATTTACATGTCTTTGATTACAAATGACGGATCAACCTCCATCCCGCGCTCCCCCAGTGAAATAGTAGTGTGCGTTCACCGTACACCGAAGGAAACTAAAGCTTGTCATAAAACATTACCATTAGCCGCTCTTTATGAGTGCAAGCTTGTTAGGGCCGGATAAAACGATTCCCACAATAAGAAACGTCTGGCTGAACACTGGACTCTTTGTAAAAGGCTTCACAATAAGATCGAGTTTGAAGGATGGGGTATTATTATTACAATGCAAGACGCAAATCTGCAAATGTTTAGAGGAGCGGCCTATTAGGTAAACCCTTGACGAGAATAACCGCGGCACTGGCAGATGTAGGACGCAGGCATAGTGCTGCTTGTTAATGTGCTTGGAGGTTCTTTAACCCAGGCTACATTGACCACACATTCAGCTGAATTTAAAGCTTTCATACTGTGACACAATAACAAGAATGGTGGTCAGAGATAGCTAGAAGATACCTGTCGTATGTGGACATCAGGAAGCGCAGATACTATCCAGGGAAAGATGGGTGAGAAATGGGAATTCCAGGAAATAGTTAAAGGGGTACTCTGGCGCTAAGACATCTTATCTCCTATCCAAAGGATAGGGGATAAGATGCCTGATCGCGGGGGTCCCGCTGCTGGGGACCCCCGTTATCTTTCACGCAGCACCCCGTTACCATCAGCTCCCCGAGCATGTTCTCTCCCGGTCTGATGACTGCCGATCACTGGGCCGGAGTATTGTGATGTCACGCTCCGGCCCCTCAATGCAAGCCTATGGGAGGGGGCGTGACGTCTGTCACGCCCCCTCCCATAGGCTTGCATTGAGGGGGTGGAGCTGTGACATCACAATACTCCGGCCCCGTGATCGGCAGTCATCAGACCCGGAGCGAACATGCTCCGGGGGCTGATGGTAACTGGGTGCTGCGTGAAAGCACCGCGGCGCGACCCCCGCGATCAGGCATCTTATCCCCTACCCAAGATGTCTTAGAGCTGGAGTACCCCTTTAAAATCTCTGACGAGGCTTGGCTTGCTAGGGAATATATGTCCTGTTATCAGGCCTCGATTTTTATAGGATTGATAGTGGGGGCCTTTCATCCCCCTCCTTCCTGGGCCAGTCTAGATTTTCAGGTTGGCCCCAGGTCAGCACAGGTGCTGAGGTCAAATGATACTGGGCCTGCAAATGGTGTAACAAAGTCAACACTGAGAATCTGGCAGGAACCTCTGGTTAGAGTCTTAGTTCCATGGGGCAGCCTGAAAAAAGGGGGACATTTTCCTTGTGTGAGTAGCACATTTATGACTGTTTTGTTGGGTGCTTGGTAGTAAGCCACCTGTACAGAGAGGGAAGGTTTTATGAGTTTATAACTGGACAAACAGGGTTTATGTATTATTAGTTTGTGCCTGAAGTTGAAGGTTGTATTTGTGGTGTTACTGAAAATTAAAAACAGGAGAACCCTTGTTTAAACTTTACTTCTGTGTCACTGACTTGATCCCTTTAACAAAGTATAAATGTTTTGACCTCTTGGACCGTCTTACCTTATTTTTGTTTTGTGCATAGAAAATTGCTGACGCAACATTTGCGATTATGATTCATTTTCAATTACTTTTATTACTATAAGGTATCTCTTTCCACTCCTATATCAGCAGGCCTGAGTTAATGGAACATTGTGTTTACCGATACGTTAATTGTTGTAGAACTTGGCTGATCCTTCCGCCTACAATTTCCCTGTTGTTTCCTAGAGCAAGGGTTTACATGGTTACTTTAATAAAGCTATATAAATACAACCGCCTCTTTGTGTAGTGCAGATTATATCTGTGAGGGGCAGTAGATTGTCTGCTGATCTTGTGAGAGGGCGATGGCCGGTGACCATGGTTTTTATATACTCCATATATATATTTGATCCATATATTTGACTTTGAGTTCTTGTGGCAATGGAAAAAAAAAAAGCACAGACCCTACATATTGAAGTGCTTCCCCTTTTTGGCCTGGACTACATTGAGATGTTCTGTTGTGCCGCTGATTAACTATTGAGTGACAGCTGCAGTCCACAAGGTTGCGACTCGGTGTATTCATTTCGACTGCAGCTGTAGCTCGATAGTTAAAATTGGAAAAAATCTCTTTACAAAAAGCCTCTGTTTAGCTCCGGCCGTATAGTGTATAGTGCTGTGTCAGAAGCTTTGTTGGCGGGCCAGATAGTATTGACCGGTTCTTTAATGTGTACAGAAAGGGGCCAAGTGCTAGGGCCCCTTTGTTCTCACAGTTGGTAGCGGTCTCTTCTAACAGACTTAAAGGGGTTATCCAGGATTAGAAAAACAGTGCCACCCCTGTCCTCATGTTGTAGGTGGTATTACAACACAGATCCATTAAAGGGGTACTCCACCCCTAGACATCTTATCCCCTATCTAAAGGATAGGGGTAAGATGTCTGATCACGGGGTTCCCACCGCTGGGACTCCTGTGATCTCTGTGCAGCACCCAGTGTCCGTTAAGAACGCCGGGTGTTGGCGGCTGGGGTTGTGACGTCACACCACACCCCCTCAATGCAAGTCTATGGGAGGGGGCGTGGCGGCTGCCACGCCCCCTCCCATAGACTTGCGTTGAGGGGGTGTGGTGTGACGTCACAAAGGGTGTGGCTATGATGTCACGACCCCCCCCCCCCCCCCCCCTGCTCCAAGGGATGGTTACAAAATGTTCCGAACGCTGGGGCGGCAGAGTACCCCTTTAAAGTGGATGGGGCCAACTTGTAATGCCACACCTAACCTAAGGACAGGAGTAAATTCGATTAGTCACGAACTTCTCGGCTCGGCAGTTGATGATCTATCCTGCATAAATTAGTTCAGCTTTCAGGTGCTCCGGTGGGCTGGAAAAGGTGGATACATTCCTAGGATAGAGTCTCCTAGGACTGTATCCACCTTTTCCAGCCCACCGGAGCACCGGAAAGCTGAACTAATTTATGCAGGAAAAGACATCAACTGCCGAGCCGAGAAGTTTGTGACGAATCAAATTTACTGTAAGTTCGCTCATCTCTAGACAGGAGTGGCACTGTTTTTTTGAAGAAATTAGCTTTGTTTTTCTTTTCCTGGGTATCTCCTCTATTGGGGACATCAAACACTTACTGCTAGGTTTTCCCACTCATTACAGCAGCAGGAGAAATCCATATGATTCTTCTTTTGTCAAGAGATTATTCAAAACAAAGTGATGGTTCAAAAACGTCTGTCAAGGCATGCTGAGAGTTGTAGTTTTGCAAGAAGATGCCCTACTGTATATATATATATATATATATATATATATATATATATATATAATTTGCCTCTTTATAAAATATCCATTTGTGGTATTCAGAGGTATGTTACAGCATTCCACACCTTTATAACTTTTTGACCTCGCTGTGCAGCTATTACTAGGCGGGTCAAACAAAGGTTTGGCTTTGCTGTCTGTCAATATTAACAGACAAGGAAGTCTGCGCCGAAAAGTAAACTTTGACCTAAACTTTTTCACGTAACTTAAAGAGAGCATCAGCCTCCCCTTCCCTTGTAGAATGACCTCTGTACTGGTCACGCAGCATGCTTACTATCCTGTCCCATACAAACAATAGGGTCTGGAGATGTTAATTGTTGTCTAGGTCCTTGGGGTTTGCGGTAAAGCATATCACTAAATGCTGTTAAAAAGACCAGATGGATTTCCCTACAACAGAGTACGAAAAATAAAAATATAATAAAATCAGAAAATAGAAACGGAGTAGAGGAAAATAATGTGTTTCAATATCTCTCTAATCAGGAAAACAATAAATGAATTAAAAAATAATATGGGTACCAGTCACTTTAAAGTCTTCACCCATTCCTTTTAGTGATTGGGTGGGGGGGGGGGGGGGGGATCTTGGGACCTGACAAACCACCTCCCCCCCCCTCACCAACATTTCTAATGTGTCTCTATGACATTCAGAAGATTTTAGTTGTCTGTCATTGAAAAGTATATTTTTGAAACACAAGCTATGTTCAGCACTGCCTTAAGAAGGTTGTTCACTTTGAATGACCCCCCCCCCCCCCCCACACTCTTTTTTTTTTTTCTCTTCTTCTATTTTTATTAAATAATATAAATGGGTTCCACAATCAGTTGTGTTACTTCTGTTAGCAAGTGTTCAGTTTCCCTACAGTGCCACCAGAGGTGACGTGATGAATTGCACCGTTCCTATTAAAGTTAATAGTCAATATTCAAAATACCTTATCATTTCGGGTCATGAAGATGTATTTGCATTGTGTTTACACTGTTTTGCCCAGAGCATTCATGATTTGGTTCTGGGATAACACAAGCGTATCTTTTAATATCCTAGAAGCCAAATCACAAATTTTGACCCAATTTGTCTACATTCTATAAAGTTCATGAGCTTTCAAAAACGGTCATTTTACAATATTAAGATTAGAATGTTTTTCATATATATAATATATATATATATATTTATACATATACAGTGACCCCCCGACTTATGATGGCCCCGACATGTGATCATTTCAACATATGATAGCCTCTCAGAGCCCATCGTATGTTGAAGGCAGCATCGAGATATGATGCTGCTGTGTGTCGGGGCCATCATACAAACAGCTATCTGACAGCGCTGACAACTTCAGCTACTGACAGTTGTTTAATGTGCTCCGTGTGCCCCGTTCTGCCTCCTGTCACTCACATGCTGTCCTGCTAACTCATACAGGCTTCCACTGTGAGCTCCGTGTAAGCCCCGCCCCCCCAGTGCAGCCATAGCCAATAGCCTTCAGCATCTTGCTGCAGGCATCCAATGAGCTGCTGGCTGCCCTCCCCTTCCTTTCCTATAGAGCTGTAGTCGGCAGGATGGTAATGGAGGACATTCTGTCTCCCCTGAAGGTATTTAAAGAACTGTACAGTATTGTATGCAATGTCACACATCACATACAATACATATACACACAATACACCCCATACATCAATGTTTCCCTATCAGTGTGCCGCCAGCTGTTGCAAAACTATAACTCCCAGCATACCCAGACAGTCAATGGCTGTACATGCATGCTGGGAGTTGTAGTTGTGCAACAGCTGGAGGCACCCTGGTTTGTTAAACACTCCCCATACACTCCACATACAATGGTCATCCCAGAACCAATTAGCAGTTTCCCATAGAGATATGTATTCAACATACAATGGTTCCGAGGCCCCAGAACCAATTACCTTTTTTACATAGACATATGTACTCGACATATGATGGTTTCAACATATGATGGTTCTCCTGGAACCAATTAATATCATATGTTGAGGGACCACTGTGTGTGTGTGTATATATATATATATATATATATATATATATATATATATATATATATATATAGTTTAGCTTTTTTTTTTTCTCTCCTTCATATATTCATCTCCGTTGATGAATGTCGGGAGAGTAACCCCCTTCCAGTTAAAGCTTTTAATCATAGCCTTCAGATAATCATCAAATATATCTGAGAATGTCCTCCATGAAAAGGTAACATGGAATCAGATTACACCCAAGTACTCTCTGCGGGACTGTTTTATTGCACACAGTGCAAAATAATCTGTTTTCCACTAATCCTATATTGCAATTAGAGTCACGCTTTTTTCCGTCTTCTTGAAGAATTTGAATAACAAAAGTGTCGCGATTTTTATTTAAAAAAAAATAAATTAACTCTATTACGTTATGCGGTTAATATGATAAATTCCACTTTTTGTTCCACCTTTTTCTGTTTGTGTTGCCTTTGTCCTATGGGATATTGTCAGCTTAATGTCTTACAAGCAATACTAGTCTGACAAATGTAGAACACTCGGGAGTTTGAGATTCCACTAATACTGCCGGCTGCAAACTTTTTATTTATTTATTTTTTAATCCCACCCCCACCCACCTCCCCGAAAATCCCCCCAGCAAGTGACCTTGTCAGACAGAAGTATAGAATAATAGGTTGCAGCCCAGGGACCCTGGTTCATTTACAAGCAGCTGCTTGCTACTGTCAGTACAAAGACAGGCCCCGCATTGCATTAATGGACTATGACATGCTCAAAGAGCAACTGTGCCCCCTTTTTTTTGCAAAACAATGCTTTAAAAAAAAAAAAAATCCCCAACACAATTGCCTGATGCAGAGGTCCCTATGCACGGGTGTGATCCCTTACCAACAAGAGAAGGACCTCTGTGAGGCCTGTGTGTCACAATGAGAAGCCTGCCTTTTTTTTATTTATTTTTTTACTTTATTAAAAAATTTTAAGCTTTTTTTTCTAATCTATATATATATATATATATATATATATATATATATATATATATATATATATATATATATTAGTTGTATTTACAGTTTAGCAGAGCGACACTTAGTCCGTAACTTTTCGAAAGCACAACTAGAAGCATTCATAATTATGCCGTTTCCTTGACTACTTCTAAGGCTGCATTCACACCTCGTTTTTACATTACAGGTGCCGGATCCATTTGAAGTAAATGGATTTCAGCGCTGGTCCGGCTGGGGTACGGGAGAGCCCGGTTTGCCCCTCCCCAGCCGAACCAGCGCTGAAATCCATTTACTTCAAATGGGCACTGTCATCAACTTTTTTTTATTTTCTATATGTTGTAGTACATATCTCTTCATATATCTCTAATATATTTTCATTATTCTTTTAAATTAAAATGTTTAAATTAACGTTTGAAAACCGGCCACTAGGGGGTCTCGCTCCTAGTGGCCGGCTGCAGGCTGGCGTGACGTCACACCTGAATTCGGACCGATGCCGGCCGGGCAATCGGTCCAAATTCATTCAGCCTGCGCTCGCTCCCTGCCTGTCGGTCAGACAGCGGGAGCAAGCGTATTGTCTCCCTGGCCTCAGACGCCGGCCACTCCTCCCGCACCACGCCGCCGATGCTGCCCCTGCACACCGCTGATGCTGCTTGGCTCTGCAGTTTGTATGTGTGGGGATTGGGGTTTCAACATGGGTTTGCGGGGAGAGCGGGGCTTGGGGTTTCAACACGAGGGTTGCGGGGGGTGGACGGAAAGAACGGGGTAGCGCCACGCTGCGCCCATGGCCCTAACTTATTGTTTTCAACACAGGGTGCCTCCAGCTGTTTCCCCACTAAAACTGCCAGCATGCCCTGACAGCCAATAGATGTAGTTGTAGTGGGAGTTGTAGTGGTGAAACAGCTGGAGGCACCCTGTATAGATGAACTAAGGGCGCAAGTGTCGGCCCCAGCAGGCATCAGTGACGTCGCGCCTGCTGGGGAAGTCTGCTTGATAGTGAGCATACTACCAGGCAGACAAAAAGACCTTTTCAATATTAGTAAAAAAAAAAAATATAGGATGGTGGGAGCTACACTTTAATGAGCCGACCAGAGTCATACGGTGACTCCGGTCGGCTAATTTTTGACCCGTATGCGGATTTGTGACCGGACCTAAAACCGTAGTATACTACGGTTTTAGGTCCGGTCAGGAAACCGCATACGGGTCAAAAATGAGCCGACTGGAGTCACAGTTTGACTCTGGTCGGCTCGTTAAAGTAAATTGATTTCAGCGCTGGTCCAGTTGGGGTACGGGAGCGCCCGGTTTGCCCCTCCCCCATCCGGATCCGGTACCCGTAACGTAAAAACGAGGGGTAAATGCAGCCTAAGATGGTTCTTAGGCCTAAGTCTCCAAACTGTGGACAGCCAGCTGTTGCAAAACTACAACTCCCAGCATGCCCGGACAGCCAACGGCTGTCCGGGCATGCTGGGAGTTGTAGTTTTGCAACAGCTGGAGGTCGACATTTTGGAGACCTAGGGGGGAGATTTATCAAAACCTGTCCAGAGAAAAAAATTCCCCAGTTGCCCATAGCAACCATTCAGATTGGGGGAGATTTATCAAAACCTGTGGAGAGGCAAAGTTGACCAGTTTCCCCTAGCAACCAATCAGATTGCTTCTTTCATTTTTCACAGGCCTTTGTTAAGAATGAAAGATGCAATCTGATTGGTTGCTATGAACAACTGGTCAACTTTGCCTCTCCAGAGGTTTTGATAAATCTCCCCCATTGTCTCTTTCATTTTTAACAAGGCCTCTGAAAAATGAAAGTAGCGATCTGATTGGTTGCTATGGGCAACTGGGCAACTTTCCCTCTGGACAGGTTTTGTTAAATACCCCCCCCCCCCTAGTTCTTAGAACCATTTGGAGGTCCACAGTTTGGAGACCATGGTATTTAGACTATCTAAAAAGTAGCTTTGCAACAGCTGGAGGACCACACTTTGGAGACCTAAGTCTTAGAACCAATTTGTAGGTCCACAGTTTGAAGGCCTAGGTCTTAGAACCATCTGGAGGTCCACAGTTTGGAGACCACTGTTTGAAGTATTTTTTTTTTTGGAGGTATAGCTCTTTATGCAGGGTAAGTACAGTTCCCATAGACTTTTATGGGGCCCTGCAATTCTTCCATATGCCGTCAATTTCTTACAGGTTCATACAGAGTTTATTTATTTTTTTCTGTTGAATTTGATAGGAATCCGACAGAAACAGGAGTAGCGTTCTTCTTCAGGTGTCATGTTATGGAGGTCTTGTTCCCGTAATACTTCGCTAAACGTATGTATGTCGTACAGAGTCACAGCGGCCATATTGCACAGGTGATTGTTGTTTGATTTCCGCTACTATTGGCTTTAATGGGTCAGCAGAAAATCTGCACTAAGGGCATGTTCACATGTGCATATATTGCTGCAGATTTTCTGCTGCTGATTTTACTACTGGTGTGAAGTCAATGGGTAGGAAAATCGGCAGCAAAAAGAATGCAGCGTATTTGCTGCCAAAAAAAATCTGCAGCGGATTTTGCTTCCATTGACTTCAATAAGTCAGTAGAAAATTAGCAATAGTGGCAGATTTGCCGCAGGCCCATAGAAGTTGATGGTGGCAAAACCGCTGCAGATGTTTTGGCGGAAATTCCACATGAAAGCCATCAGTGTGAACAGACCTAGAGAGTAGGGTTTTTTTTATTTTTTTTACAAACTGCAGAATCCAGCCAAAAAGTTTTGGCCTTTTGTCAGAAAATGGCATCGAAAACTTGTAAAAAATAAATAAAAATAAATTGAAAAAAAAATAAAAATGCGTTGTGTGCGTGCAACCACTCCTAGATCAGAATTTGCAATACAAGGCAAATGGCTTTCTTCTCGGTTGTGTTGTCTTGTTGCTTCGCCTGTGTGTAGAGGCGTGCCGGGCCCTGACGTGATTGACAGCAGAGCAGGCGCTGGTCACACCCAGTGGCGAAAACAGCAAAATGACAAAAGCGATTACCGAGTAATTAAGTAAATAAATGAGTTGCTCAGGCTGAGAATTCACTGGCTATAGACCTCATAAAACACTACCCGATCAATCACAGGGCCGCACAGCGCCCATGGCGGGAGAGATGAGAGCTGCAAAAAAAAATACATCTATTTCTAGAAATTTAGGGTCCGCATATTAATACGAGGAAACCTCCAAAAAAAATAAAGTATATTGTAAAAAAAATTAAGAATAAAAGAATTCCTGTTTATTTAGGCTTGTCACACAGTGTTTTCAGAAAAACTTTTTTTTAATTTTTTTGGTGTTTTTTGTTGGGGTTGGTATTGAGATTCATCAAGTTAGGCAACATTCAAACTTTGGAGAAGCCGCAGCAGAATTTCCTTATAGAAATTCCGCATGGATTCTTACTGGCACCCTGCACCTAATGGTTTCAGTGGATTTTGCAGTGTGCAGTTCACACCTTCCAAGTTCTGCCACTGATTTGGATTCCGGTGGAAGGATCTACTGGAATGCCCGAAACTGAATTGCCATCAACGGGGATAGCGCTGGAAGGGGTACTCCACTGGCCAGCGTTTGGAAGTAAATGTTCCGAACGCTGTCTTTGCGCTGCGGGGGTCGGCCAACGAGGGGGCGTGGCCATGATGCCACGAGGGGCTTGGTGGACCCCGCATCACGAAAACAGCGTTCGGAACATTTACTTCCGAACGCTGGCTGGTGGAATACCCCTTTAATCTCCACGTGAGGTTTCATTCCACCAGCACCTACTGCACACGGAATCTCCAGGCGGAATTTCCATATGTGCATGGGCCCTTAGGCTAGGTTCAGACTACCGAATCTCCAGGCAGAAAATTTCCACCTGGAGATTCCGAGCGCGGCCAGCGCCGACTGAATCAGTTGGCGCTAGGACCGCACGGACACTGCAGTCTCCAATAGACTGCAATGTGTTCCGCGAGTATTTTCGCCTGAAGAAAGAGCAACGCCATTCTTCAGGCAGAAATTTCCAAGCGGATTTTCCGTTCACAAATTCCGCTTCACAAATTCCGAAGTGTGAATTCCGAATTCCACAGATTCGGAATTCACAAATTCCGAATCTGTGGACGGAAACCCATTCACTACACTATACATTTTAGCAAGCAGAATTTCCGCCTGCAATTTCAAAGTGGAATTGCAGGCGGAAATTCCGTAGTCTGAAACTAGCCTTAAAGTAAGATTCTCTTTGTTGCCCCTGGCGAGCAATCACAGCTCAGCTTTCCTATCTCATAATGCTCTGGTAAAACGAAAGCTAAGCTTTTTTTTATTATTTTTATTTATTAGGTTTTTATTCGCTATGCTGTATAAAATTGTACATAAAGAAGCACACATTTGTTTTTGTTTTTTATTTTTTGTTGTTTTTTAAACCTACAAAAAAGTGTATAAAGAAGGCCCTTGAAATACATTTAAAAAAAATTCCTGTCTGTCAGACTGTATTTGGCACCTTTGACCTATATCATTGAGACTATGTGATTTGGTGACCGAGCATACACCATATAAATTTATTTTTTGTTTAGAGGCCATTGCCATGGGGAGCTAGGTGATTGCGGCATTGGATATTCTCGGTGTCGAACAAGTCCAACCTTTTAGTGAACACATCTTCCAAAATCCCACTGGGGCGACTATTATATAGCTCAGCTTTGATTCCGATAGAGGCCTGGATGTGAATATAGCGCCGTATACTAGTTAATTACTGTCCGCAGATACGGGAAGGGCGGCCTTGAATGGGAGCGCTCGTGTGTTCCTCCCTGTGTTACGTGATTGCCTGAGAGGTCTAGGGAAGATACTTTCGCAGTCTACGACCAGAATTCAAGATCAGGCTTCGGTGTCAAAAAGGCCAAGGTGCCTATCACAGCAATTATGGCAGCCGGCGCAGTGGTTTCCATGACAACAAGATTGTGGATTCTTTGTGATTTATTATTTACCACTTCAGACTCTCATTCTACTGATTTAATTAGGAGAAGGGATTACCATAAGGTCTGTCACTTCCAAATCTGAATACCATTGTTATGGCTACCCAGAGACTCTCCCAGAAAGCGGTGTTTAATCGTAACCTGGCCTCCCCTCCCCCCGGTCGCCCTTTTTTAATTTTTTTTTTTTCTCCTTGCCTTGTTGGAATGTTTCACTAGGATTATGGGCAACAACGGTGTAAAATAAAAATAACCAAATTCTCCCCTGATTAATTGCCGCTCGCTAACAATAACACAAGCCCTCAAGGTCACCGTAGGGTTACTTTGTGTTTTCTGCGGGAGTGAAGCATATGCCGACTTGAAGGATCCAGTGGAATTTAATTCATTTGTCATTGAATGGAGAAATAATTTTTTTTTCTTACTGATTTCTGAATAGCCACTTTGCTTATTTAAAAAAAATAAAAATCTTTTTATAGCTCTAGTAACAGAGCTGACTTATGTTTATTTAGGTCCCCTTTCACACTATAAATGCATCCGTTTTAAAGGGGTACTCCGGTGGAAAACATGTTTTTTTATTTTATTTATTTATTTATTTTTTTAAATCAACTGGTGCCAGAAAGTTAAACAGATTTGTAAATTACTTCTATTAAAAAATCTTAATCCTTCCAGTACTTATTAGCTGCTGAATACTAAAGAATGCATTCTTTTCTTTTTGGAACACAGAGCTCTCTGCTGAATCAGGAGCACAGTGCTCTCTGCTGACATCTCTGTCCATTTTAGGAACTGTCCAGAGTAGGAGAAAATCCCCATAGAAAACATATGCTGCTCTGGACAGTTCCTAAAATGGACAGAGATGTCAGCAGAGAGCACTGTGCTCGTGATGTCAGCAGAGAGCACTGTGTTCCAAAAAGAAAAGAATCTCCTCTGTACTAACTATTCAGCAGCTAATAAGTACAGGAAGGATTAATATTTTTTAATAGAAGTAATTTACAAATCTGTTTAACTTTATGGCACCAGTTGATAAAAAAAAAAAAAAAAAAAAAGTTTTCCACCGGAGTACCCCTTTGTTTCTTAGATTTTTTCCCCCCATTTTTTTTTGTTTTAAAGAACACATTGAATAGGTTCTTAGGAATGAAATATAATAGTAAGGTATTATTATTATTCTGGCCTGTATGGTATTGTAGTAAATACGTTTCTGCATTTACATATAGAAAATAATTAGCATAATAATGGCATGTTAATAATAAATTAAACTCATGGACAATTAAAATGTAAATAATCAGTGCTAATAATAATTATCTGGGGTTTGGCTATGCCAGGTCCCTGACCTCTGGGCTCCCTGAAATCTCTAGGATACCCCATATCGCCCTGCTGCATTGAGCGCAAGGTCAGCCTGCTCTTCATGCATTCTCTATGGGATCGCTGGAGATACCCAAGCACAGCGCTGCAGTATCTTTAGCTGTCCCATAAAGAATGCATGACGCATGTGCCAACCTTAGCCTCCAAGCAGCATGGAGATTCGGGGCATGCTGGGAGTTGTAATTTTGCTAGAGCCACGCTATTGGGAAAACACTGACCGATGCCCTATCCTGTGGTTGGGGGATAGGTTGTTAAATGTTGGCCCTATGCCAGCTGGTTTTCAGCTAATGTTAGGGCGGTTTGACATGCAGAGTTTTTTTTGGGGGGTAGGAAAATTTTATTTTTCGTGGCGTTTTCCTGGAGTATTTACTAAAATGTGTGTGTGTGTGTGTGTGTATATATATATATATATATATATATATATATATATATATATTATTTATTTATTTTTGTGTGTGTGTGTGTGTGTCCAGAAAATGTTCTGGCCAGATTTTTCCTAAAAGTCTAAAGTTAAATGTTTTTAAAAAAATAAATAAAAATAAAATAAAATACTACCTAACTATACCTACCATAACCTATTAAAAGTGACAGGTATTATAGTAAAATATATATATAAAATTAATATATAAATGTAGTATTACAGTTGTACCTAAAATAATGAGCAATTTGATCTTTGGAACAAAAATAAATAAATAATAACGATCAAAAATTTTTTTTTTTTTTTTTTTTTTTATATTTTGTTTCTTTATGTTGCTCTTTATTGTAAATGCAATGATGGCACTTTTTACATTGCAGGCAAAAAAAAAAAAAAAGAAAAAATTGCAACAGATGTATCCATTTACTGGTATAACAGCGATTAACATGTACAAATTAGAGAAAAATCAGAGTTCACGACTCCAGCCAGATCTAATGCATCATTCGTATCTCTTGTCACAGTTCCAATAGCGGTGAAGTGCTGAGTAATCAGCCGGGATTATTCCTGCTTACACCCTGGATGGCCGTGCATGCCGGGGTTATATTTTGAGGCAATTAAACCTATAACACAAGTTCTACTTTTTTTTTTTTTTTTTTTTCATTTGCTTGTAAAAAAAAAAAAAAAAAAAAAAAAAATTAAAAAGTGAGCCTGAGGAAAATGAAGTCTTAAGTTGTGGCCGTAATGAGCTAATGTAGAAAAGTCAGGTAACGCAGCATTCTCGTTACCTTGCCCGTGCCACCTGATTGCCCGGCAACTTTGCATTTTGTCATAACCGGCACAAACATTTTTCATCCTAATTGGCCTGTTAAAAGGTGTAACCCAAGGTGTGCTATGAGCTGGTCGTGTTTAGTCATTGATGTAATGCATCCTGCTTTCCTGCTTACACTTCATCTGACACGTTTTATATACATTTTTGACCCTACTAATAAAATAAGATAAAAAAAAAAAAAATAGCGTACTCTCCAAAATCAGGGGAGGGGGTGGGTTTTCACAGTTATGTCACCAAGGTTGAAATATAGCAACATGAGGGTGCATATACGTGTTGCATTGAAAAAAAAAATGTGTTAAATATATCCCCTTCCTTTACTATTCACTCCCGACATTGACTTAACAAACTGTATAAAAAAATTGGAATGTATTGGAGCACACATATCTGTGTGAAGTACCAACAAGTTCTGGGACTTAAATTTGAGCACTGTCTTCTGCTAAACTCTCTGGTAAAACTGTGGTATTAATTTTAGTCTTGCTTCCTTTGGCCACCAGAATGTTTTACCTGTGTATATTAGCTACCACAAGACACCATACCCTAAAAGTGCAGCTCAAATAGCACAGCATACCGTGTACTCAAACTATTAAATGTATAGATCTTAAGATTGGTCCCGAAAAGCAGACCTTGAAAAGTAGCAGCAAGTTCTGGCACCTTACTTTTGAGGACTGTCTATCAGGGGACTTTCTGGTATCCTAGTGGACCAGTCTGACCTTGTCATTGTTACCGATCCTCGATTGATTAAAATGTATTTTGAATCCAATACTACTTGGGTGGGTTCACACCACGATTTCACTCCACGGCTGCCGGATCCAGTTGGGGGGAGCGAAAACTGGGGGCCTCCCATATCCCAGCCGGACCTGGCCCGTAACTAATTCATTTCAATGAGCCGACCGGAGTCAAACGGTGACTCGGGTCGGCACATTTTTGCCCTGCATCCGGTTTTCTGACCAGACCTAAAACCTCTGCATACCACGGATTAAGGTCCGGTCAGAAAACCGGATACGAGGCAAAAGTGTGCCGATCGGAGTCACCGTTTGACTCTGGTCGGCTCATTGAAATGAATTAGATAGGGGCCGGGTCCGGCTGGGATACGGGAACGCCCGGTTTTCGCTCCCCCCGCCCCCCCCCACAACCGGATTCAGCAGCCGTAGAGTGAAATCGTGGTGTGAACCCACCCTTAGGGCCAGATTTACCCAAACAAAATACAGGATTGTTACGTTTCAGGTCATTAGTTCAGTGGTCGGTCTTGCAAAAAAAAAAGTGGCTGTACAATGCTCGTGTGAAACTGGCCTGAGATTATGGTCCCACGTTGCAGCTTGCACATGTGGACAAGACCATGCCTACATGCGATTGGTCAATAGCTGCATGAACTCGCTGGTAATACAGAGACTATACCCTAAATGTGCAGCTCAAATAGCAGAGCTTGTTGTGTACTCAAACTTTCTGATGTATGGATCTTGAATAATGGCGGAGCTTGAATAAGGTGGTCATAATGACGAATGGTTGACCTGGAGCTTTGTACGTCCCGAATATTAGAGATTCATTCGTAGCAATCAGTATAGGTTGATGCAGTCCTGTGGATAATGGAAACTTGTGTGTGTAAATACATTAAATATTATGTAAATACACGCACACACACATATATATATATATATATATATATATATATATATATATATATATATATTATTTTAATGATTTATTTATGTATTTATTATTATTTTATACATTTTCCATGTCGCTCATGCGAAAATTTTTTTTTTTTTTTTAAAAGCTGCATTTAATTTGGCAAGATCCAACCTAAACCGTTATCAGCCCTTAAATGTTTTATCGATTATGATATAAAAATTTTATTCCCTGAGAACCTGTTGGTTGGCAGATTTCTGGTTATAAAAGAAAAAGCCTGTCACTTTACAGGTAAATTGGTTTTTACTTAGTGCCCTTTGGCACCGATGCACAGGTTAAGCTTTTATTATTTTTATGTTTTTTTTTGTATTATTAATAGTAATAATACATTATTATAATATTAATAATATCTATATATATATATATATATATATATATATATATATATTCGTTTATTTTTTATATATATATATATATATATATATATATATATATATATATATATATATATGATATAATTTTTTTATTATTATGAATAGTAATAATAATACATTATCATAATATTAATAATATTATAATATATACATATATATTTTTTTCACTTTAATAGCCAGTGGAGAATATGGAAATCAGTGGCTTTTTAATCGGATGCAGTTCCTAGCAACTTCCTACCAAACTGTGGCCCCCCAGATATTGCAAAACTACAAATCCCAGCATGCCCGGACAGCCGTTGGCTGTCCGGGCATGCTGTGAGTTGTGGTTTTGCAACCTCTGGAGGTAAACTGTTTGGAGACCGCTGCCGTAGTGAACACATTTTCTGATCAATCGTTAAATAAAAAATGTGGCTAAACTGCAATACCAGTTATGGTCCCTAGACGGGAGTGGAGCTGTTTTTTGGGGGAATTTTTTTATTTTTATTTTTTACCTAATTTTGTAACTACCAGACCAAGGTAGCAGAGCCTTGTGCACGGCAGTAAAGCGAGCGAGAGAATATTATGAATCGTGTGTGTTTAGCAGCGAGTTTCAGTGATGCACTCCCTCAGGTATAATCCAACCTGAAACAGTGCAGATGAACCAAGAAAAACAGAAGACCGTCCAGGGAATTACCCAGCGGGCAAAGTTGTGATGGGAACTCGCCTAAAATAAAGACAGTAGATCTTGTTTGTCACACTTGCTATGTGTTTGTGAACCTGCGTCTTCTGCTAGAGTAAAGACGCTCATAAAGTATTACAATAGGATTGTGTTAGAACGAAGTAGGAAAGTACTGTCGTTACTGTTAACCTGTGGGCCAGGTGTAGTTTACATGAGCCATCATCCATTTTTGTTTTTTAAAGGGATACTCCAGAGGGAAAGAAAAAAGGTTTCAAATCAACTGGTGCTAAAAATGTATACACATTTGTAAATTACTTCTATATAAAAAATCTTCCTTCCAGTACTTATCAGCTGCTGTATGCTCCACAGGAAGTTCTTTTCTTTTTGAAGTTCTTTCCAGTCTGACCACAGTGCTCTCTGCTGCCACCTCTGTCCATGTCGGGAACTGTCCAGAGCTGGAGAGGTTTACTTTTGGAATTTTCTCCTGCTCTGGACAGTTCCTGGCATGGACAGAGGTGGCAGCAGAGAGCACTGTGGTCAGACTGGAAAGAACTACACAGCTTCCTATGGAGCATACAGCAGCTGAAAAGAACTGGAAGGATTAAGATTTTTAAATAGATGTCATTTACAAATCTGTGTAACTTTCTGGCATCAATTTAATTTAATTTTTTTTTGTTTTGCCCCAGAGTACCCCTTTTAAGGTTAGATTCATACACAATGTTTTGAATTTTAAGTACACTGTGCATTTTTATTCACCTTTTCTCGATGCCCTTTCACACGAGAGTAATACGTGCTCATATTATGGCCAAACGTGCCAAACCGGCTACAGGTCTAATGACCCGAACTAACTGCATCATACGGATGGATCTATGTTGGTGTTAGTTTGGGTCATTAGATCCACGCTGTGGAAATGTGTCTGTAATACAAGTCTTAAAGGGGTATTATTGAGGAACAAAAAGGTTTTATAAATGAACTAATTAAGTTTTAAGAGATTTGATTATTATTTCTATTTCAAAATATCAAGCCATCCAGTACTTATCAGATGCTGTATGCTCCAGAGGAAGTTGTGTAGTCCTTCCAGTCTGGCCACAGTACTCTGCTGAGATCACTATCTCTGCCAGGAACTATCCAGAGCAGGATAGGTTGCTATGAGAATTTGCTCCTGCTCTGGACGGTTCCTGACATGGACAGAGGTATCAGCAGAGAGCACTGTGGTCAGACTGGAATTAACTACACAACTTCCTGTGGGGTATACAGCAGCTGATTTTTAAATAAAAGTAATTTACAAATCTGTATAACTTTCTGGCACCAGCTGATTTGAAAAAGAATAAATAGAAACACTAGTGATCAAGAAAAATCTGATCTGCTTTTGACCTTCATTCATGTTGACTGCACCCAGAGTTATGATCTTTTGTCATTTTCTAAAAATTTTCTGTTTCTATGTTTCAGGTTTCAGTCGAGCAGCACTGCCGTTTGGCCTAGTAAGACGGGAACTCGCCTGTGAAGGATATCCCATCGATCTCCGATGTCCGGGAAGTGATGTCATTATGATAGAAAGTGCCAACTACGGTCGTACAGATGACAAGATCTGTGATGCCGACCCGTTTCAGATGGAGAACGTAGACTGCCATCTTCCAGATGCCTACAAAATCATGTCACAAAGGTAAAAAAAGGAGACAACTTAACATTTACAGCAAAACTGTTCAAATGCTCTATATGGCCAATTGGTGGCCAGTAGAGATGAACAAAATTACAGTAAATTCAGATTTATCGGGACTCCACCGAGCGGCAATCTATTTGTTCCTTCTGAAAAATAGTAGTGCCGCATTCACGATGTTCCATGATTAAACAAATGTAATACTGCTCCGTTAAGTTTGTTTGAATTTACCATAAATCTCTAGGGGTCACTACTGAATTCAGCAATTCGACCTGTGAACTAGGTTTTAGAAGGCCCTCCAACACCTCAGAAAACAGAAGGTTATTCAGTAGATTGGAGAGGTATTTAGAACCAGGCCTCTGCTTCTTGATTTGGATGATGTTTAGTGGAATTATGAAGGCATTGTATGGATGTCCTTAGTCTCAGAGAAATCTGGGTAGGGTAGAACCTTAAATGGCCACTGTCACTTCCAAAACCTTTTTACACTCCTTTTGACTAGCAAAAATTTTGACAGCTCATAAGTTTTGATCCTTGGTCTTTGGGTGTTCATATCTGTACAAATCCCTAGAGCAAGCTTGTAGAAGTATACACTAAGGTATCTGAGCAACTGAAAGAATCCTACCATAAGCATATGGGACCTACCAGGAGAAGCAGCGGTGGGGGGCTAAACACCCAGATCCCGCACGTTTTTGATTTCTCTGACATGTTAAAAGCATTTGGAAGTGACAGGGACAGTTTACCGTTTCTGGATGACCTTTGACTTCCTGGTTGCTTTTCAAGTTGTGCTCCTTTTTGTACAGCGCAATAGATGTATGAATTCTTCTCTTGCATCTTTAGTCCTGCATTCCCTGGCACGGTTAGCGCAATATCTGCCAGAGGCTTTGTGTTGGATTGTTGAATAACTCTGGTTCTGTAAATTCTTTTACCTTTTTTGTTTGTTTGTTTTTTTTTTTCCTGTTTTTAAAAAAAAACGTGTTTCATCCTTCTTGAATATGAAATATTAATGTTGGCCTTGACCTCCAAGGTCCATGGGATGTGGAGTGACTTAGAAGGGGTCAAAAGAGGCTCGGCAACTGGGACATGTTTTGTCCGGCGAGAGTATCTTTGTCCTTGGCTTCTGAATATGTCGCCTTGATCTCTGAGATCAATCGGACTCTTATCAGGTCTAGAACAGGTTTTCCACCAATTGTTGGGACAGCTGCTCTTTTAAAACCGGCTTTGTAAAAGGAAAAATATATATATATTTACTCATGGTAGCTCCTTGACTAAATAGCAAATAGCTTATTTTTCAATCTAAAGGTAAAAATCTAATTTATAATTTTATACTCTTACCTCCTCCGGATTTGAAATGTTTTGTCGTAATGTTGTTGCCTCAATGATCTCTTGGTATTTCCTTCTATACCCCAGCACCAATTACTGTTCATCTGATCTCGGTGCACTTCTCCCATAGCTTTTTGCCTCCAGTCTGCACATCAGAGCTCCTTTGGGAAATTGCCTTCTCCAGTTACCTGTCATGTCAACTTCAGTCTTCTTAGACTAGGGGATTATGAATGTTGTAACTCTCTGCTTGATCTAATGGTTCAGTGCTATGGGAGACAGCGGGACTGCACGTCCTATATTTTTCCTGTCTTGTTCTCGTGGGCCACTTTCCGTCTCAGAATTCTCTTTAGAAATGACTCTGGAGGTAGACTAGTTTTGATTGCGTTGTCAAAATAACTGAATAAAATAAAAATAGATGCTTGTCAAGAATAAAGGTTTAAAATAAGGATTAGATTTTATTATAGTTCTTTAAATATCATTGGTTCTGACTGTACAAATTTGGTATGGAATTTTTTTTTTTTTTATATTTATTTTTATATTTTTTAAATCTACAAAAATAACCCTATTTCTTATACTCATCCTATATATTGTCTTGGATAAGCCTCGAGGTGACAGGTTAAATCTGCTTGTTACTGTTGTCAAAGCAGCATCTGTCCCCCACGGTCAGACAAGTTGTTCCCACTTAACGCTCAGCCGTGTTCCAAAATGCGACTCATTACTTTACCATTGCGTTTCCGAGACACGTCGGAATTCTCTATGTAATATTAGCCTGGAGTCTGGAAATAGATGTTCCTAATCAAAACTAAATACCCAGTACAATTTAACCAGGCGGGTTGATGCCCATTTGAAAGAACGCGCATAAATAGAATAAACAACTAGGCGATTGAGGTTCTGCTAAAGGGGAACTCTGCTTCTTTTATAGAAAATTTATTAGGACCGATGAGGGTCAAAAGAGGTTTCTTGATGGATTTGGAGACCAAGCGGGTCTTACTTCTTATAATTTATTCATAATGGAGGGGGACCTTATTCATGTCAATAAAGAGTGATGAGTGAGTAAACCTACAAGATGGGTATGTTGACCCTATCGAATGTCAAAGCAACGAAATTCTCATTGTATTCAATTGGATTCTGTTGCATCGTGCACACTGCAAAATTCCCTGAGCAGAATTTCAAATGCTGGACTCTCCGGAAAGAATGAAGTTGTTCATTCTTTTAGAGGAATCTAATTGGGTATTGCCGGCAATAGTGACAGCGCATTTTGGAGCGCTCCTACATGGGATGTCTGCTTGGAATTTCATAGTGTGAATGCACTTTAAAAGGGTACTTCTCCCCTAGACATGTTATCCCCTATCCAAAGTATAGGGGATACCATGTCTGATCATGGGGGTCCAGCCGCTAGGAACCCCCTGATCTCCAGGCCAGCACTGCGGCATTCATGAACACTGAAGCCTGGGGCTTCCGTGTTAGAGACGCCACGGCACCCCCCCCTTCATTCATGTCTATGGGTGGGGATGTGATGGCTAGTACACAGCCGTCACGCGGCAGCGTTCGGCAGTCATCCACCACGGAGTGGAGTTTGCGCCGTTCACCAGATGACTGAGGTGCTGTGGCAGGGATCTCGGGGGTCCTCCAGCAGCTGGACCCCCACGATCAGAAATGTTATCCCGAATCCTTTGGATTGGGGGTAACATGTCTAGCGGCGGAGTACCCCTTTAAGGTTGATTTCACATGTATGTAATAAGGATGGTTATTTGCAAGGTATTATGGGTAAGTCCCAGCCCAACTTCTGCTTGTGCTGGGACTTGCATCCATGATGAAAGAATTTTGGTTAGTATTATGCCTGTAAGGATTTGTAAGGGTGCAGTAAACGGATTCAAAACGGTTTAAAAAAAATCCCATTCATGCCAATGGGATTTTTTTTAACAATCCATTTGCACCCGTCTGCACTCATTTCTTTTTTTTTTTTTGGATGGCAGAAAAAACGGAACATGCAGTATTTTTTCTTCCATCCAAAAAATGGAAGAAAAAAAGAGATACAGGAAATTTAACATTGAAGTCTATGGAAAACGGATGAGCCTTTAATGTCATCCGTTTGCATCCGTTTTTTCAATCCCTTTTTTTTTTTTATCCGTTTTTATTTTTGAGCATGCTCAGAACAAAAAAAATGTTTTTGTTTGTTTATTAACTGAACAAAAACGGATACAAACGGATAACATCCATTTGCATCTGTTATTGTCAGTTTTTTTTTTTTTTTTTAAAGTACGGTACGTTTTTAATTTTGACGGGAGAAGAACGGAACGGGTCTAGACGGCCGTGTGAATGCAGCCTAAGCCAAATCCAGGTTTCACAATAAAAACAAAGACAAAAAAAGAAGGGCGCCCCTAGTGTTGACCAAAACCATAATGTCCTTTTTGCTGCCTTTCTTGAAAACCTAAAATAGAGTTTTTTCCCTTCTTTACTGCCCTTTTTATTACCAGATCAGCTGCTCAATAGTTCCTATGTATCACCAACTGCAGAGAAACCTAATGCAAGATGGACGGAGGTGCGGATGGCAGCCTGGGATGTTTTCCATGGAATTGAACACTCGCGTGGATATGTGTCAGGACAGACATGTATACCGCATTCATTGTCAGCTGGAAATACATTTTACCGTTTTTTTGTTTTTTTTCGAGGACTACCGTATTTAAGTGTTACTGTAGGTCAGTGGTGTTTTAAACTAGTTGTAGTTTTGCAACATCTGGAGGTCCACAGAAGAAATTTGCAGTACAGGTTGTGCAGTAAAAATAGGAACACTTTATTGGATCATCTTTTGGAATACAGCAACCAGAAGACTCAACCTGACCCATTTTAGACCCTGCAGAATCCTTAAAGGGGTACTCCAGTAAAAAACATTATTATTATTATTATTTTTAAATCAACTGATGCCAGAAAGTTAAACAGATTTGTAGATTACTTCTATTTAAAAATTTTAATCCTTCCAGTACTTATCAGCTGCTGTATGCTCCACAGGAAGTTTTCTTTTTTTGTCTGACCACAGTGCTCTCTGCTGACACCTCTGTCCGTATCAGGAATTGTCCAGAGCAGGATAGATTTGATATTGTGCTTTGCTTATGCTCTTGACAGTTCCAGAGATAGACAGAGGTATCGGCAGAGAGCACTGTGGTCAGACAGAAAGGAAATAAAAATAAAATTAAAAAGAGAACTTCCTGTGGATCATACAGCATCTGATAAGTACAGGAAGGATTACATTTTTTATATAGAAGTAATTTACAAATCTGTTTAACGTTCTGGCACCAGTTGATTAAAAAAAAAAAAAAAAAAAGGATTTCACTGGAGTACCCCTTTAATCATTGGAATGATTTAGAATCCTGAAGTGTCCGAAACACATCAGCATTTATATTCTTGTTGCTGTCCGTAAGATGATCCAATAAAATATTCCTATTTTTTACTGCACACCCTGCACTGTGGACCTCCAGAAGTCTGAAAGGCTTTGGTTTGTCTGGAGGTCCACACTTTGGAGGTGCTGTAGGTACATCATGCATTATGAAATTACATACATATAATAAGGACTTTCTGCCTTTTGTAGCTGCTGCTCTGGAGAAGGAGGACCAGACACTAGTATGTTCTTGAGATCAGTCCCACCAGCAGCCCCTTTAGTTGATCACATATTTACTGTATTAAACAATTGATCCTTATAGTCGGGACAAGTCCCCCGGGAATGGACTCTACTAAATTCGATTCAGTAATTACCGCATAGACAGGTTACGTTATCTAATTTACTAATGCATCTATCACGGAGCAGCATCTGAAATCAGCGTTAACGGACCCCTTGACGCGCCGTCACTTGATCTGCATTTACCGAATGCTATAGAACCTACTAAACTCCGTGTGCGTTGACCTTTGATTTGCATTAAATTGGTAGGACAGTTTCTCATTAATTATATTGTATAAATGTACGCTTAAAATAGAAAAAAAAATCTGTTCTCTGTAATTGCCATTGAAGCGTTAATATAAATGAACAATTATCAACATGCTTTAAGTTCAAAATGGAATATTTATTTTTCTATGTATAATATATGATTTTTTTTCTTATATTACTTCTTTAATTTTTAAAAATTTTTTTTTAGATTTAACATTGTAACCAGAAAATGTAAAAATTACAGCCTCCCCCTGCGAACATAGTCACTGGTCATTTGACATTGTTTCGAGGGTTAAATACCTTGAGGCACTGCAAAGACTGGTGGAATGCCATTACTGTAACCCAGTTTGTCAATATTGGGCCCCAGGCACTATCCCTGCTATTGACATATACGGGAAGTAGTCTGAATATTCTGGCTTTTTTGTTCTTGATAATGATTTATTATAGTTTGTATTGAGTTGGGCAGGACACGGCACAGGTGCACGGTTAATTTGAAAAATCAAATTGACTAGTTAGTCCCATTGTCACATAATGGTCTTGAACGGAGGGCCTGGAAGATATCCTATACCTATAGTAGGGTAGAATAAATACAGGACCTCAAAAGACCAGGATTTTCAGCGCTGTCCACAGAGAAATGAACAAAGCCCAGGTAAAGGAATGGAGGTTTAATAGCAACGCGTTTCACCGCATGCGCGGCTTCACCAGCCTGATGAAGCCACGCATGCGGTGAAACGTGTTGCTATTAAACCTCCATTCCTTTACCTGGGCTTTGTTCATTTCTCCGTGGTCAGCGCCGAAAATCCTGGTCTTTTGAAGTCCTGTATTTATTCCACATCTCTCAGGAAGGCTGCAGACTACAGGATTGTGATCCTCAAATCACATGCGATCAGCATTGTTGTGTATGCCACTACACGACTTAGCAGGGTGAGCACGGAAATTTTTCTTTTTCCCCGCCCTCATGCTGGCTTTACTCCACAGGGAGCGCCTTTCTTCTTTTCTCTATAGTAGGGTAGGAATCTAAAGTTTGCCCTTGAGATCATTTACATGCTTTCCCCTTTATGGAGCAATGTCTGTTTAAAACTTTATATTGTAGCTGGATCACCTCAATGAGAACCACTACCCGCATTTGTACTTTTGAGAGGCAAAAACTAAAAAAAAAAAAACTAAAAAAAATATATATATATATATATATATATATATATATATATATATATATATATATATACACACACATATACATATAAAAGCAACCTACAGAGGAGTGTCTGGTCTTTCTGATATCTCTGGTTACATTTCAAGGTTGTTCCATGGGCCAAGACCCTAAAATGCTGTCTACAGATGGTCTTTTTCCTATTGGGGGTATTCTAGTTTGACAGATGATACATAGTCATGTTATTCAGTGGGGTTATTCAGTGTTTTCTTAAAAAAAAAAAAAAAAATGCTGAAAAATATAATAAAAAAAAAGAAGAAAGAAAACTAGCCCCAGTCCCTCGCCGCTTCAATTTGGCTCTGTCCATTCACCGACCTTTCTTCCTGCTTCTGAGAAGAGAGCTTGTTGCAGGGCCTGCCCGCTCAGCCGGTCATTGGCCATGATGGGACACTGCTTCAGCCAATGATTGTTTGAGCGGGTAGGTCCTGCAACAAGCTCTCCTCTTGGAAGCAGAAAGAAGACTGGTGAACCAGTCAGGATGGGGGAATGGGAGATGCAGAGGACCAGGGACTAGATAAGTATGTCTGATAATTTAGAGCATTTGATAATCCATCCCATTGACATAGAATTAATGTTATTTTACTGCGTGCATGTGGATCTCTATATATATACTGTGCTCAGCTGTAGGAATAGGGACCATTTTTATTACTTTTACAGTATGGGCTGCATTATCCATGTTGTGAACACTTTACATCGACCAAGGTGATTTTCTAGAATTTTCTCTACCTGCGGTCATGTAGTCATTTATCACCTCCTTTGCTGCCAAGACCTTTATTAAGATGTGCTGATCTCTTCAAGATGAAATGTAACCAAGATTATTTTTATTCAAATATAATTTAAATATTCATCAAAGAAGAGTTAAGCTCGAAACTGACAGAGACTATTAACATCAAAAAATATAATTAATTGCAATGGGTATCGCACAGCAAAGTTAGCCAAATAGCTGAGAGGCCGAATAGCGCCATAGATTGAGAGGCAACAGTTTGATTTTACTCGGTGGCTTGAGGAATTAATAGTGATGTGGTTTCCTATGTGGGGCAATTAAAACTGGTTGTTAAGGTTCATGGCTTCTATAGAAAATTCATTGAATATAACTTTGTAAACCAGACTAGCATATAAAGTCGAGTAAAGGACTCGGATCAAGGACTTTCTGCCGAAGCCGAAACATAAAGTTACGTTGTAGCAGGGGACAAAGCTGCACTTGAAAATTTCAAATGGATTCTTAGCTCTATGGGAAAGAAGATTTAAAGAAAAAGGGAAAAAAAATTGCTAAAATAACCCTTAAGTATATATTGTGACTCAGAAAACCAAAGCAAACACAGGTGGTTTGTGGTCTGTCCAGTGGAAAAAAATACACGACTCCATGGCCATAAATGTGTTTCGCGTGTCTGGGCTACATAGAGCTTCCCTAGTAATCCGCTCGCATAAAATCCCCCCAGACCGCTCTGTTTTTATGATGATTGAGAGGGAAGGCTTTTAATTTTTACATAAAATTCTGATGAAGTGACTATTTTATTTATAAACTCGCACCTATTTTTCTTGCAAATGATCCATCCAAGCCACAGACGGTGACGAATAAATCGCACAGAGCGGTTACAGCGGACTGCTGGGTGTCACTCATGATGTTTGCCTTCTATTTGTGGGGGATGCCAATTTATTGAATGTTTCCATCAGCGTCGTCCGTGTTCTACACATGCAAACATGTCTGACCTGGACGTCAGGGGGCCCAGGGAGACAAAACTTGTTAAGGAAAATGTGGAATATCCAATTAGATCTGCCGAATACAAAGAGTTTTTAATGAGATCAATTGTCAGTCAGTAAGTGGAATTTGCCTCCCGTATTGTTTCACGGGATTCATATATATTCAGCGAGCTGCTTATCGTAGGGCCTAGATTGAGGCCTCATCACTGATTGTCAACGCTGTGACATGTTTAGCCAATCAAACGCCAGAATTGACATACATTTACATCTACTGAGGCTCTGCGTTCGGCACAGAGCGCTAAATGGGAAATCTTCGCTGTCTTCGTGTTTTCAGTGTAGCATTCTTAATTTATAAGGAGAAGATTTTGATCACCTGAAATACGATAGTCAACAAATAGATTTTTTTTTTTTTCCTACTTGTTATCTGTTTATAGAAGTGTTTGGGTGAACCTGTTATAATACGTTCATATGTGAACAGAGGCTTCCATTCTTGATAGAAATTATTCCAACAGCAGTCATTGACTTTTAATGGAGGCCACTTGGGTTCCATTGAGCTTCACCTCAAATCTGACAATATTGAGCCTCAAACATGAATGCAGCTCTGGGGTAGACCACAAAGTATTCTATTGGTGGTAGTGCTTGTTCTTGTGCACCACCAGTGGTATAATGCTTGCTTTGCTGTTCCTGAATAAGTTATCAGTCTAAAAACTCTTGAGCACAGCCCTGAGGTAGACCTTATAGTCATCCTTTGGTGGGGGTGCTTGTTGTTGTGCACCCACTCCGGTAGAATGCTTCCTTTACTGTAACTGAATAAGTTGAATCTGACAAGCTCTTGAGCCCAGCCCTGGGTAGACCTTATTGTTGTCCATTGGTGTTGGTGCTTGTTGTGCACCCATTCCGATATAATGCTTGCTTGGCTGTACTTGAATAAGTTTGAAGAACTCAAAAGTTTTAGTTTAGGGTTTGTTTAGCCTCTGGTAAGATAGGGTTGTCCTTATGGTTGTTAACACTGTTGCCTTTCACCGCTAGACTACATCTGCATAGAGTTTGCATGTTATACTCAAGTTTGCATGTAGTTTCATCCTGACACGCCAGTTTTCGCTTACACTGCAAAGGCATACTGGTAGGTTAATTTGGAACATAGATTGGGTCCAGTGGGGACAGGGATAGACGTAAATTGACAATCTCATAAAGTGCACCTCCAGTGATGGTCCCGATGGCAGGATATGTGTTTAGATTCCCAGCAAGTTCTGAACAGAGACTTGCCCCAAGATTATCAGGATCTGAAGATTGATTTGAAGTCCTGTAGACTTGAATGGGACTTTCGGCAAATAAGTCTTCATATCTTGATAATCCGGGGCATATCTCAGACTCAAGTTGCCGAGAGTTTTAAACCTATCCTGTTGCAGTGACCATCATTGGAAGTACATGTATAAGAATTTCTAGGCCTCTTACATGGCTGCTTAGAGTATCTACAGTTACATTCTACTGAGGCACGGGAACTCCATGGTCATCAAATGGTGTTTCAGTATGGCACAGTAATAAAAGATGATATGTATCACTTTGAATGTGAATATGGGAGAAAAATGGAGGCATACAGTGTGGGCCTATAGGTTTCTATAGGTGCTATATTACTTGCAAGTGGAAGCTTAGTCTTGTGCCATCCCCTATAGAAGCTTTAAAGAGGTATTCCGGGCAAAAACATTGTATCCCCTATCCAAAGGATAGGGGATAAGATGTCTGATCGCGGGGATGCCGCCGCTGGGACCCACCACGATCTCCCTGCAGCACCCGCATTCTATGCGGGCGCTAAGTCTCCAGTTTTGGAAACCTCAGAATGGTGGTGGTGTGGCGTGAAGTCACGTCTCCAGTCCCGGAAACCGGGAGGTTTACAAAACTGGACACTCAGCTTCCGCATAGAATATGGGTGCTGCAGGGAGATCACGGGAGGTCCCAGAGGCGGGCCCCCCGCGATCAGACAAATGTTTTTGCCCGGAATACCCCTTTTAATAAGCAGGTATTCTAGTTGTCACACCTTTTTCGTGATACTAGGATACCACATAATCTGTCAGATTTACCATTCATGAAGCTGGAGAAGATAATGACATCCTGGCTGTAAGTCAACAAACTTGACTGTTATTCATCTTTACCAAAAAACAGATATTACAGCTGACTAGAACATGTGAAGAACTTTTACACGTGTTTTTTTTTTTTTTTTATATGGATAAATAGATTATTATTTTTTGTATCTTTTTGCCCTATTTGTGCCATGGAAAAAAAGTGTGCACTTGCCTGATTTTCTAAAGGGTGCACTGCTTTATTTCAGGCGTTACATTATTGACATGTCAGTCACGCGTTTTGATGGTAGGACTGTAGTTCGTAGCTTACAGACACTTTCATCGTCGCATTATTCGGTCTGGGCGTCTTTGAAAGTTTAACCGCTGCATTTTCTGCTCCAATTTTCAAGGCTAATACCATTTATTTCTACAAAGCTCTAGCAGTACTGACACAAGACCTCACTGCTCGCTATGCCTTAATCTGACAGCCATTTTGAATAACATCTCCATAAAATGGATGACTGGCCCCGGTCTGCTCTGTGTTTTGCATTTCATTGAATGTTTTCCATCACACGTATGCTTTAAAGGTTTCTCTGTCGCTTCGCTATGGATTGGGTGGTTTTTGTTATACAGGAGTTTTGACTTTGTTTAAGCGAGACCCACAGAACAATGTCTTTTTATAGAGATTATACACCTTTATAAAATTTTATAAAAATCTGGTTAATAAGAGAAAAAAAAAATCTAATGTTATGTATTTGTAGAAACCTGTCTTTGTCTGGCAGCTTGTGGCTGATGAACTGGCACCAATAGGCTGGCAGCAAACAGAGGTCTGAAAAGGGTCAAGAGAGTCTTGGCAGTGTTCACACTACCCACTTCTATGTATCTTTCTTCATAATTAATCAGATTTTTCCAAAACAAAATATACAAGGGCAACTACAAAATTAGTTTATAATATAGCAAGATAATCTGTCATAATACTTAGAGCAGGGCTAGACAAATCCCAGGCGCCAGGACCTATTGGAAACTAAGAATTTCACCCTGGCGTCTAGCTTTTTGTCAGCCCTTTCCAGTATCTCATTCTCAGCAAATGACATACATTTAAGTCATGGGTCGGGTGCAGTAGTTTGACGCACATCCAGTAGCAGCAGAGTCCGCGCCATATGCGGCTGGTACTGCCTGCTATCTGCAGATGACACCCACCTGTAATGGTGGTATTTAAACAGTTGTGGCATGAAGCTCTGGTGGTCTAGTGATCTGATCGGTACCCCCATGATGTAATCACAGGGTCTTGATCAGTTCTTGGGCTGGCCTGTACTTGATGCAGATTGTGAGTCTACAATTGATACATGCTTATGCTGTAGTTCGTAGCTTACAGACACTTTCATCGTCGCATTATTCGGTCTGGGCGTCTTTGAAAGTTTAACCTATAAAGTTTAATCTATATAAACAATCAAAGTGTTAAAGCAAAAAAATTAAAAAAATTAAAAAAAAATTAAAAAAATCCCCCCTTCCATTTTCCAAATAAAAAAAGTAATAAATAATAAATATAATCAAAACATTATAATAAAATAACCATTTGGTATTGCCGAATGTGGAATTGTCCAAGCTTTAAAAAATTTCTTACCCAGTGCAGTCAACGTAAAGACAAAAAAATATTTAAATGCCAAAATTGCAGATTTTTTTGCCACATCCCAGGACAAAAAAATTAAATAAAAACGGAATGAAGTGATCAAATAGTCAAAACGACCCATAAGCAATACCGAAAAAAACTACACAGCTTAACGCACAAATCAGGAAAAAATAATGCTGGTCATTTAAAATTTTTTATTAATTAATAAAAAATCTTAGCTCCTTTTTTAGATTCAAAAACAAATTGTCAAGTACACTCTTTCTGCGTCACATACTTAAAGCCGGTCTTTGTCGCCATCTTAAAAGGGTACTCCAGTGGAATTTTTTTTTTCTTTTTTTAAATCAACTGGTACCAGAAAGTTAAACAGATTTGTAAATTACTTATATAAAAAAAATCTTAATGCTTCCAGTACTTATCAGCTGCTGTATGCTTCACAGGAACTTCTTTTAATTTAAAATGAATTATTTTCATAAATTTTCTGTCTGACCACAGTGCTCTCTGCTGACACCTGTCCATGTCAGGAACTGTCTAGAGATGGATAGGCTTGCTATGGGGATTTGCTCCTGCTCTGGACAGTTCCCTACATGGACAGAGGTGTCAGCAGAGAGCACTGTGGTCAGACAGAAAATACATTCTAAAAGAAAAGAACTTCCTGTGGAGCATACAGCAGCTGATAAGTTCTGGAAGGATTAAGATTTTTTAATACAGTATAAGTAATTTACACATCTGTTTAACTTTTTGGCACCAGTTAATTAAAAAAAATAAAATTTCCACCGGAGTACCCCCGGAGCCTAGAGCAGTGTTTCCTAACCAGGGTGCCTCCAGCTGTTTAAAAACTACAACTACCAGCAGCCATGGTTTGTAGTTTTGCTACAGCTGGAGGCACCCTGGTTAGGAAAAACTGGTTTAGAAGATGAGATGACTCCTCTGCTACATGGCACGCATTACGAAGTAAATTTCTTGTTGAACAAATGCTGCTATAATAATTGCTAATTTTCTCTCTCCCGTGGGTTGGCGTAGATGCGCATTTTGCCCGAGTCGCTCAGATCTGTCGTTTAATGCAAGAAAAAAATGTGAAATCTACTAAGTGACGCGTTTCAAGATGACCTTCGTGACATGCTTTCACAACTGCAGCCTTTTATTGAATCCTGTAGATATCTCTACCATACCTGGCAGTAGGCAGAAAGAGAAGATTGTGATGTTCTTTGGCTGCTTTGTTGATGGGTTCGGGGAATAAACAGCGAGTATTAGCTATTTTTTTTTCTACAAGAGTAATTACTTTTTTTTTAGGTCTTGTAAAAGAAAATTGTCCTATTTATATTTATTTATTTTTTAAATAAAGCTACGACATCACCGAAATAGAATGGTTAAAAATTATGAAGGGTAACAAAGTTCTAGTCTAGTGCCTATGGAGGCCGGAAGAAGCATTATGGCGTGAAACAGACAGTTGCGTGAAACGGCCCGTCTCCTCAGTCCCTTACTTGCACTCTCTCCCCGTCACAGCCGTCTGAAGGATCTATTATATTGTTATAATGATACAATAAACTTACATTAGTATTGAAGATACTAATCCCGTGGTGAGTTATATGCTTCATTTTCTCTTAATATGAAGATTGGTTTGGATTTACGTTTTTAGACATTGGAATTTTGAATTTAATAAAAAAAAAAAAATAGTGAAGTTTGAAAAAATTGCTAATTTAAAAACTTTTTTTATTGGAATTTAGAAGATTTGCTCATTTAGAATTACATTGTAAAATTCAATATTTTTTTTGTCTTTGTTTCCTGTTAACACCTTTCTTCCTCCTCTCCAGGTGATAGTTGTTTTGACCATAGTGTAATCGGGATGAATAAACCCCGTCCGTCTGTCCACCATAAGTGTGACACTGGCCCAGTTGTATTGCTGCATTTTTTGCTTTCGAAGAGTAAAAGAGAAATCTAAGCAAATCAATTCACCCATTGTATTCTATTGGATGGTGAATCTAGCGGATCGACTCCCTCTCCTTCCGTAATGAAGAATTAATTCACTATCAAGCTGCAGAGACTCTTCCCAGCAATGCCGGTATTGCACGTTATACTTTTGTTTCTCTGGTTGTGTAGTCCGCCACAGCCCCTCGCCCCCCCCCCCCCCCCAAATTAATTCATATATTTACATTCAGGAACTCCCCGTTTCTTATTGTGTGTACTGAGCCTTCAGCACGAGCCCGAATCATCTCACATATGTCGTCCGCCTTCCTTTTCTTATATATAATTTAGCATGCTCTCCTCTGTTTATATCAGTGACATAATAGTGCGTGCTAGTTTTTCCAAAGAGCGGTGTCTTTGCCGCTTCACGGCACAATAGCTTGTACTTCCAGGCCTGCACATGGTGTTAGCACATCTTTAATGCGCTTCAATCTTAACATTTTTATAGGTCATGATGAACAGAATCTTGAATGCCAGTCGGCGCCGGCAAATGAAAGCATCCTTCCTGCTCACCCAGCTTAACCCTTTAGCTGCTGCAGTGAAAAAAAAATAAAAAAAATTCACAACCACTATGTGTTACCAGAAAAAGTAAAAAATTACGTATTTTCTATATTTCATCGGTTTCAGGGAAGCAGAGGACTCGACGAGTTTGATTTCTTGTCCTGATGTTACGAAGAGATCTGCAGAAAACGGATTGTGCCAGGCGGGCACCGTTTAATGCTCTGCTGCACCCATCATCTTTCTCTCTCTTTATGATACCAAAACAGGGCAGCTCAGATATTTTTATTCTGTTTTGTCAGCTGGAAAGCGCCATTTCATGCTGTTAATACAGGGGATTTTTATCGCGTCGTTGAAACAAAGTCTATTTATATGGTAAGGGAATAACATTGACTGTTGCACGCAATGGAAAAGCGAATAAATCCGTTTTGTCAAGTTCATCGCTCTCAGATGCTTTATATAGAAGATTTATTTGGCCACTAGGGGTGCTATTTAGACTTTAAATAGTATTGTCTAAAACAGGTTTGCAGTATTCTTTTTGTTCCCTAGCAGACACATATGAGGATGCGGTGACCTTGGTCTATTGCAGGCTGCATTTATAGCATATTACAATTCAAAGACTTCAGATGAGGTCATCTGGTATAGCTGGTCTATAATGATCCAATACCTGTCAGAATGCCCTATATTACTATGTGCTCCACCTTCTGTTGTAAAATGTCAACTGGTGCCAGAAAGTTAAACAGATTTTTGAATGACTTCTATTAAAAAATTGAAATCCTTCCAGTACTTATCAGCTGCTTAATACTACAGTGGAAATTATTTCCTTTTTGAATTTATTATCTGTCTGTCCACAGTGCTCTCTGCTGACACCTCTGTCCATGTCCGGAACTGTCCAGCACAGCATATGTTTGCAATCAGGATTTTCTCCTGCTCAGGACAGTTCCTGACATGGACAGCAGTGTCAGCAGAGAGCACTGGGGACCAGACAGAAAAGAAATCTAAAAAGAAAAGAATTTCTTCTGTAGTATTCAGCAGCTAATAAGTACTGGAAGGATTAAGATTTTTTAATGGAAGTAATTTACAAATCTGTTTAACTTGCTTGCACCAGTTGATTTAAAAAAAAAAAAAAAAAAAGTTTTTTACCGGAGTACCCCTTTAAAGGAAATCTCTACAGTACATAGGCTCTATTTAGACTAGCTTATATCAAAACTAAACTACTGGGTACCCAAAAAATGGGCAGCTAAGGTGCTAGTTTGTTGCTTAGAGCAGTGATCCCAAACCCAGTTCTTGAGGCCCATAAGCATTCTGTTTTGTTCAGTTACTCCATTAGAATCCTGGACTGTTGGTCGGCCTTGAGAACTGTGTTAGGGCCCCTCTGTGTTAGATATAAGGGCTCCTTCTGACCCGACAGGGAATGATTCTGGTGGTCAGTTTACTATAACATTTAGGCTGGAAACCGGAAACACACAAGCAGTTTGGTTTTTGTTGTCTTATTGCGGCAAAACACGCTTTTTTTTTGTTTTGTTTTTTAAGCCTAACACAGAAGTGCGTCCAAAGGAGAAAAGTTTCAGTCTTTCCTTAATACTTTTCCTTAATTTTGGAACCATTCCTCCCGAAACTGCATGTGTGAGTCCAGCCTAATGTGTTTTATATGGATCATACTTCTCTAAGTGAAATGTAAAATAAATAAAAATAATAATAAGATTATTTAGTGATTATGTTATTCCATTACATCTCCCTAGTTGTTGCTGTTATGTATTCTTGTCGAGGAAGCTGTAAATCGCTTTCTCTTGCCGGGAGGACCTTGTGGAATTTCTGATACATTCATACAAGACGTCATTTTTATGTGCGGATTATTCGACAGACATTGTGTAAATTTATGGGTCTGGGTCGAATTGTATACTTTTATATATACTTAGTTACTGGCAGAGGTGTTACACCTGTGAACCTGGTGAGTCATTACGCGTGAAAATGATTTAAAAAAATAAAATATACATGTATACAGTCAAATCTTTTCTTGACCCTTCTATGTTCCAGGTTCTTTTTTTTTTTTTTTGTTTCTTCCAGGACATTGACCCCTATGAGCTCCTGGTCAGTAGAGACATTATGGCTGGTTTGTAATATGGCCACATTGGGGCATTTGTATTGGGACTACAACCCCCTTCCATTCTAAGTTTGGTTCATATAAAGTATTTTGGTCAGTATTTGGTCCTCAATTTAGAGCTCGATATTTTTAGCAAAAAGCACAAATGAGTCTAAAAACACTGAATTTATTTTCAATCCCATTCCTGTTTTAAGTAGGATTACTGGACCAAAATGAGGGCCAAGTACTGACAAAAAGCAAAGTGTAAACCCAGGTACTACAAAGATCTAAAGGCCTATACACATTTATAAAAAGGCATCAGGGGGGGCAGTGGCCTTACTAATATGTTTGGGGCCTCTCCAACAGATAATGTCGGGGGAGAGAAGTATCGGCCATGTTGTATTTCAACTGTCTGACCCTTTTGTTCTTAGTCAGATAAGCTGCCACCATAGGGGTCTGGCAGCAGCTTATCCTTCTCTCTGCTAAGAAGACAGAGACATTTGGCTGACTGCTCTAAACAGTGTATGGGCACCTGAAGGGTTCTTTAATAAAACCTCCCAGGCTGGCTGTTCCTACGCTGTTAGGACTTTGTTCTCTACCGAATGGACTCGTTAGCTTACCTGTTGCTTTTGACGACGCCTCTCTATTGTTTTCTTTTTGTGACTCTATGCATATATCCTATTTGTTCAAAACTTTAATAAAAACCTTTGAAAAGAATAAAAGCACCCAGGTTCAGGGTATTTTTTTTTATTTGGGAAACTGGTCTTCGGAACATCTAATTTGAAGGAGAAAAAAAAATTTGTGATTTTGTGAAAACCTTAAAAGGGGTTATCCAGTGTTTTAAGAAAAATATTGTACTTACCTACCCTGGTCCCCTGCAGCTCCTGTTCATCTCCATCCTGTTCCTTTTCATTCTTCCTGTTTTGAGAGAAGGAATTTTTCAGGACCTACTGCCTCAGCCAATCACTGGACAAGATGGGACAACAGTGGGGCCAATGATTGGCTGAACAGGCAGGCTGTTCCATGAAAGCAGGAAGAAGAAAGATGATTGTTGGAAAAGATGGAGTTGAATGGGAGCCGTGGAGGCCCGGGCTTAGGCAAGTAGGTTTTTTTGTTTTTCTGTTTTAACTCAACCCAAGCATCATAATATATATATATATATATATATATATATATATATATATATATTTTTTTTTTTTTAAGCACTGGTTAACCCATTTCATATACTAGTACTATGCTAAGCTGTACTCTTTAGGTTACAGACCTAAAGCCTGTGGAAAGAGTCTGATGGCAACATTTGTCCTCCTTCTGTTTCTATTTCTGTCAGAGTTGCCATGAAGATCGATGGGCCCTATTCATACTTGAATTTGACACATGTAGCAATCTGGAGTATGTACATCGCACTTTGCGGTTAAGAATTGTTAGACCATTTTTCTTATTGGAAGTTTCATTCCTGTTTTTAACTTTTTCATCTTACCCTGGAGAAGTTGCGGCCACTTGTGTAATCCCTTTTTGTCGCCCTCTGGTCTGTCAGCCATTGTGATTTTGTCGCTAAGCCTCACACAGCTGCCGTATTGTTGCCTTTGTAGGTATTTGCATATCAGCTAAAAAGCAATCTTTCCATAACCGATGTCTGAGATGTTATCTGGGTTTAATACTAGAAGGGGATTTGTAATGTTTCTATTCTCAACCTGGCTTTACACTTTTTTTTTTTTTTTGTAAAAGATGGTAACATTTAACACCGGCTAAATTCGCCCATCGCTTTTATATTTGCAAAAATATGTTCTGTGCTCATTCTCATGCTAAAACGGTGAGATAAGAAAGCCATCATTTTCTTTGTGCATTTATCATTTCTGGGAAATGTAAGTGATGGAGGTAAAAGCGCGCAGGATCCCTCATGGAGGGGAAATTAAACAAGATAGCATTCGGGTAATGAAATGTTGGCGGAATTCTTAAGAGTTACCATGAACACCTTCAGCAATTCAGCTGAGATATCAGCCACTCCCTGCTGACTGCCCCACCATTCTCCTGAATAGAATCCTATTTTCCTCCTCGCTCGGCTTCGTACTGGGGGGTTTCAGGAATGGAGGCACTAATTGTGTAAACTCGCCAGATTCCTGCAGTGTTAAGCATCCTGATAAAAGGATTAAAATAGAAATGTATCTGACGGGATTTTGTTTACCTCTTGACAGCGGAATTTCCTCAGCTCCTTGGCAAATAGAGGAAAGAGAAGGTTTTAGGGGGGAGAGAAAGAGAGAGGATGAAAACTCTTGCCAAAAAATTTTCTGAATAAATGAGAAAATGCTTCGGTTTGATTACATTTGGGGCTTTAGGATGACAAAATGCATATTTTTGCCCACTTAATTAAAGATTATCTTTCAATGATTATACGTTAAAAGCATTCTGACCAAAGGGAACGTCAAGGAGGAGACATCACGCAGCGAGCGCCGTCATTATTTAGGCATCACTTTCCGTGTGTCTTGTATTAAAGAGAAATTCCACCCATTAAAGTCATGCCAGATAATCTATACTGGCGGCAGTACACCGGAACCTCCACACAGGACGCCACAAAATTTATGTTATGGACTTGAGGAAGGCGTGAGAGCACGCCGAAACGCGTTGTCCAGTTGTACCTTTTATGTACGAATAAAAAGCATCCTGTGTACCTTCTGGCTTACCGGTGTCATTTAACAGTAGCGCTTGGGATACAGAACCCCCGCCTTTTCTGTACTTCCCCAACTTATTATCACGACATTCTCTTTATGTTTAGGGTATCTATGAGAAACTTGCAAATGGGGCTCGTGAGCTTGGTAACATGTACAAGTAGAAGTCTATAGCCCTGTAGTGTACCACAAGAATAAATAGTGGCAATGGTTGTGGAGGGAATATGAGGCTTTAGTGCAGTGAGTGAAGCCTAATGGTGGCCAGACATATTAGATAGGAGTAGTTCGATGGTCAAACCACCAAGAAAGAATGAGTAGTAATTGTCTTGCACTTAGCTATGGACAAGTGGTCTTTCTAGAATGTTTCTGAGAAGTTCTTTCCTGAAAGATTGACTTCTAGTCTGTAAATCCTATCGGTCACTGAGCAGAGCTGGAAGAAATTGCGGGTCACTCTTCTGGCCAATCAGAAAATGCACTTAGGATGTCCTACAATTGGTGCTAATCTAAAGAGAGTGAGCCTTATGCCAGGTATATTTTACGATTAGGTTCGCAAGTGACATTTCATACCGATAGTCCTTCTTCTTAATAGCAAAAATTTCCCCAAAGAATGCAGCATGTAAGACCAAAGGTGCAATAGTCTTCAATTTTTGTGGTTAAATAAAGTCTAGTTGAGTATTTTTTGTTGTTGTTTTTGTTTAGTTTTTCTCATTATATGAGTTATGTGTAGAATGGCTGTAACTTCTTCTCTATAAAAAAAAATGGATTCACAAATGTTTTGCAAGTTTTGCTTTTCAGATTTATTTCTATGGCGCCTTTCGCTTATTGATTAGCAGAAGTTTGGCAGGTTGCATTGTAGAACTTCTACACATCATTGTTTTTCGTCTTCTCTCTTGTGTAGTTTACACTTCGCCATCCTACCCTCTAATTGTGCTCTCTACGCATGTTGAATTTCGCAGATCTTCAGGTGTTTTGACAGGTTGTGTAAATTCTTAATTTTCCCTTCATGGGTCTAGCGGAGATAAACAAGTTTGTTACACCAGGTGTCACTGTCTGCAGGAAAGAGACGTTTGATGCGACTTAGAGAAGGGGGTTGAGTTGTAAAATATTTTGTCATAAGAACAACTGAAATAATTGATACGCTCTGCTGGGGATGGAATTGACGCTGTCTAGGTTAATCCTCATGTCATCCAGGCCCCATTATCTCCAGAGAGTCCTAATGTGGCGTGTGAACTAAAAGTGACCTGTGTGTCAAAGGTGACTTGGAAGGGATATTGTGCATTGTCTTCTAGTTTTAGATCTTTTCTCTTAGCTTTTTTTTTATTTATTTATTTTTAAAATTTACATTTTTTTTAACACAATTTACTTCTATGTTGTATTCAACATAGTATTGGTGTTGAAATTGAATTCTCTTATACAATATTTTGTCAAAAGTGAATCAACTTAGAATTTTTACTTTTAAATAGGCCAATGGTCTCCTAATTGTGGACCTCAACATTTCCCAACATCTAGACAGCAATATCTGGACGTCCACAGTTTGAAGACCATTGTTCCCCAACCTGTCGCTCTTCAGCTGTTGCAAAACTACAGCTCCTATCATGTCTTGAGAGCTGAAGGCAGATGGATAGCCACGGGTTGGGTAAAGGCTGGTGGGAGACACCTTTCAAACTTCATATCTTTACCATTGGGAACGTCTTCATCGCATAGTGAGGAAGGAAATTTTACTATATAGAATGTTTTGCAGTTGCTGCGTTATATATGGTAACATCTGATGACGGGTCCTCTTTAAACGGGTATTCGGGCCAAGAACTTCTTATCCCCTATCCTTTGGATAGGGCATAAGATGTCTGCGGGGTGGGGGAGGGATGCTGCTGGGCCCCCTTGCGATCTTTATGCAGCACCCGCATTCTGCTGTGTTTCCAGGTCTGGTGACATGACTTCACGCTACACCCCCTCCATTCATGTCTATGGGAGGGGGCATGACTTCAGTCATGCCCCCTCCCATAGACATGAATGGAGGGGGTGTGGCGTGACGTCACATCTCCAGTCCCGGAAGCAGAGAGGTTTCCGAGACTGGAGCAGCAGTCCGGCATTAAATGTGGGGGCTGCACAGAGATTGCGGGGGGTCCCAGCAGCGGGCCCCCACGATCAGACATCTTATCCCCTATCCTTTGGTGTGCGCTCAGGGTCTGATTACTGTCAATCACGAGGCCGGAGCGTTGTGATGTCACTGCTCCGCCCCGTGTGAAGTCACACTCCACCCCCTCAATGCAAGCCTACGGGAGGGGGCGTGACATCACATGGGGGCGGAGCCATGACATCACAATGCTCCGGCCCCATGATCGACAGTAATCAGACTCCGGGGACTGATTTTAGCGGGGTGTTGCGTGCAAGATCACGGGGGTCCCCAGCGGCGAGACCCCCGCGATCAGGCATCTTATCCCCTATCCTTTGGATAGGGGATAAGATATCTAAGCACCGGCGTACCCCTTTAACGTTAAAAATCCTTAGCATTCCGGAATTATGACACTAGTTAAGCCCGGACCTACTCATTAATTCTTCTTCTGCTTTCCACCTCTCTGGTGGTTTGTAGATTAATACAAATGAGTCACCACTTTAACCCTCTGGAATGAACAGCGCTCGATCTGGATTGTTTTGATTAAAGAAAAAAAAATAGAAAAAAGCACTCTTGGATGGCTTTCTTTTAAACCATTTTATGTATACGTTTTTATTTATTTTACTCAATAAGATGTGTCCTTAATGCAGGTTCCTTTGCATTTCTGTAATTCTCTAAGTGGGTAATTAACGGGCCAGAAAAGCAATTTGTGGAGCTCTGAAGCCATAAAGGTGAATGATATTTTTTTTCCCCTCGGAGTGTTCTTTTAAGGAGTAAATAATTATTATTTTTTTTTTTTTTAAGATGACCAATCTAAATGTGAACGTAATTAGGAGGAACGTTCTGGAAATTGACGAGCGTTGTATGTGCAAGAATTTTCGTATCATAACAAGTCTAATTAAATATTGAAAAGCCCAAAATCTCCGGTTCCAAGAAAAATTACCTGCCACGGAAGGCATCTAACTCTGCAGATAATTAGCCGGGGTTATTGCGGGGAAAGTCAGAGATTTTCTTTCGAAGGTCCTGCAAGGTTATGTCTTATTACGCTCTATCTATCTGGTATCAAGTTTATTATTTTATTTTTTACTAATTTAAACTAACTGGGGATGCCCATTGCGAGTTCCAATTTGCCGGGCTGTAAATGTCAATGTGTTTGCAGATTTTAGACACAGCGATAGGCGAGAAGAACCTGGGTGAGTGATTTCCCTAAGTGGTGATTATGAAGGGAAACAAGCAAATAATGCATTAAATAAGTAATAGGACATATAAAGCAGGTCAGCGTGGAGGCAGCCATGTTTTAGGATGAACCTATATTCATTAGTGTTAGTTTAGTAGGAATATTAGATATGAATATTAAACAGACCCCATGAATATTCATAGGGATCATCTGTTTTGTAGCAAAATGAATAAGCAAAAACGGTATGGTTAGACCGAATCTTGTTGAGTGGGAGATTTAAAGGGGCACTCCGGTGAAAACCTTTTTGTTTTTTTTTGTTTTTAAGTCAACTGGTGCCAGAAAGTTAAACAGATTTGTAAATTACTTCTATTAAAAAATCTTAATCCTTCCTGTACTTATTAGCTGCTGAATACTACAGCGGAAATTCTTTCCTTTTTGGAACACAGAGCTCTCTGCTGACATCATGAGCACAGTGCTCTCTGCTGACATCTCTATCCATTTTAGGAACTGTCCAGAGCAGCATATGTTTGCTATCGAGATTTTCTCCTACTCTGGACAGTTCTTAAAATGGACAGAGATGTCAGCAGAGAGCACTGTGCTCATGATGTCAGCAGACAGCTCTGTTTCAAATGGAAAATAATTTACACTGTGGTATTTAGCAGCTAATAAGTACAGGAAGGATTACGTTTTTTTTTTATAGAAGTAATTCACAAATCTGTTTAACTTTCTGGCACCAGTTGATATAAAAAAAATTACTGTCCAGTTTGGTCGCCATCATGGTATGGAGCTGAATAAGCTAAGCACATTGATATATAGTTTTCTTAGAAAAGATTCATCATAACTTGCAAATTATTGAATGAATTTTCGCATTTATTCATGCTTTGGGTCCAGGGGGCGGTCTTACTCAGTAGGACAACCCCCTGGACTCCTAAACCTGAAATTGCTGAGATTTTATCCAGTAATTTGCAAGTTAGACTGAATCTTTCCCAACAAAAAGATATTTCAATCTACTCGGCTCCTCCTGCTCTAGAGCATGCTGCGAGAAAATTGGACTAGAAGTTCAACAGGGCTAATACCTCAGTAAATACAGTATGCTGTTTGAATTAGCATGACACCTTTTTTTTTTTTTTTTTGACAAATTTAATTGTATTTAAAAAAAAAAAAAAACAATCTCCCTGTTTGTGCTTGGTTCCAAACTTTTTTTTTAAGGCACACAGTTTGTAGCCACAGAACTAGTTCTTACTAAAACCAGAAACCAGCGTGGATGAAGATACTATTGGTGAAAATTAAAAGGGTGCTGGTGTTTAATAACACTTCGGTGACAAATAAAATAATTCTCTCGGGATACGCGAACATTTTATATTAATTACACTACATTTAGTTTCTTAATTTCATGGTTACTTTGCACTCGAGGTTTTTTCATGGAGAATTCATTAGTTTTCAATCACTTTAATGGAGCTTCACGTTCTTACTTCATTTCACCAAGTTTCCTGGGCATTTCATTTTCTACAATGGCGAAGTTATAGAGAACGAGGCTGCCCGTATTATTCCTGAACTAGTACCACCATCCCCAACCATTTTGTATCCATCATTGTTTTTTTGTTTTTTTTCTTACCAATTATATTCTCCTATATTCTCTGTCCAATTTAACCAATGAAGTTTTTTATTCCTGTCAAAATTCCACTATTCTAGCCCTTTCATGTCTCCATCTAAAATCCCTTCTATTTCCATGTCCAAAAGGCTAAAAATTTTGTTGGTCAAATGCAACATATTCCCACAAGTCCTATTCCACATAGCATAAAACTTTTTTCTACTCCAACAGCTTACATTCATGGGCATTGCTATTCTGACACCTCTTGGCATGCAGTTATTGCTTTCTTTACACCTGATGGTCTACATTTATTGCTCCTTTGGCACCCGATGGTCCATACTTGCTATTTTGTAAATTGAACTTCTAAACCTTCAACTACACTAACATTGTCCACACTTCATCTGCTCCATCAAGTGATGGTCCACGCTTGCTAATAGACCAACAAATTATGGTTCATGTTTGTTTCTACACTGACAAATTAAGGTCTACATTAGTTACTACTCAGGTGATTATCCATGTTGTTACTACTCTGATAATTGATGGTCCTTATTTGTTATTACTCAGACAATTGATGGTCCACATTTGTTACTACTCCATCAAGTGATGGTCCACGTTTGTTAATACGTTTGTTAATACGACTTTTGATGGTCCACATTTGTTATTACTCAGATGATTGATAGTCCACTTTGGTATTACGCCATCAAGTGACGGTCTAGACTTTTTACTGCTCCAACTATTGATGGTCCACACTTACTACTCCATCAGTGGATTGATTCAATTTGTTACTACTCCATCAGTGGATGGTCCACACTTACTACTCCAACAATTGATGGTCTACACTTGTTAGGCTGGGTTCACATATGTCCGGCATAGGTGAACTCAGCCTAGATCTTAACGCAATTGATGACTGATAACGTGCATCAGTCGTCATCAGTTGTACAGCATTCAGAATCCATTGTTTCTGGGTGCCGGACAGGGGAGTGCAGCAAGCTGCGTTACCCTGTCCAATGCCCTCCTGTGTGCCCAACCATGCGGCGTCATATTGAGACGCTGAATTATTGTGAACTGTCCCATTCAATTTCCCTGATGGGAAAGTAGGAAAACGATGCCGGATGCCTGACTTAATCCATGTGCTTATGGTCAGCATTTGCTAATAGACCAACAATTGATGGTCTACATTTGTTACTACTCCACCAGTTTATGATCGATACTTGCTAGTGTTTCCCAAACAGGCTGCCTCTAGCTGTTGCAAAACTACAATTCCCAGCATGCCCAGACAGCCAAAGGCTGTCCGGGCATGTTGGCAATTTGTAGTTTTGCAACAGTTGGAGACACCTTGGTTGGGAAACACTGTAGCAGACAATTGATAATCCTTAAAGGGGTTGTGCGCTGCCCTGCCTTTCTGAGCTCCGCACGCAGCGTCCGGAAGTTCATTACTCCGAAAGCTGTGTGCGGGCTTCCGTGTTCGCGGCCGCCGGGCGTGACGTCACGCCCGCCCCCTCTACCAAAGTCTATGGGAAGGGGGCGTGACAGCGGTCGTGCCCCCTTCCCATAGACTTTCGTTGAGGGGGCGGGCGTGACGTCACGAGGGGGCCGCGAACCCCTTTAATTGTTACTACTTCGTAAATGGCTGGTCCACACCTATGCCACTGTTACTATAAGTCCACCTTACCAGTATGTCAATTGATAGTCCACATAACTTTTATGTCAATTGATGATCCTCATTACTATAGGCTCAATTGATTGTCCACACTTACTATTCCAACCGTTTTATGTTGTACATATGTTACTACTCCGACAATTGATGATCCACAAACACTAGTCAGTAGGTCACAATGATGTTAGTCCTCTATGTAATCCAAAAAAGTCTCAACTCACTTAGCTGTTTGTATACCCCGACCTCAAAGCATTAGACATTCTCTGTGACTAGTTGAATTTATTTTCTATAGAGATGATATGAGCCCGGAGCCAGTTCATAGACTTGATTATAAATCTGTTCTGACTGCCCTTCCTTCAAACTATGCCTCTACGTTTTTTTTCTCCCCCCTTGTTACGATACAATCTATATGGTTCTGTATAACATTACCACGTCTTAATTATCTCAGGTAAGCGTAGTCCTTAATGACTGTCCCAAATTTTTTCTTTTGGTTTACCCTGATGCCACGCGCCTTTCATTTCCACTCTGCATTTTTAATCTCTGAGAATAGCACCGAATAATGGCCCCTGGCAGGAGGTAATGAAATTTTCTTAATTCATATTTTCATGCTGAAACCTCGATTGAAAATGGCATCCAATGGCCTAGAGACAGAGCGGTAGTGGCGCTTTCAGGGGACCTCTAATAATGGTCCAGTATTGGCACAGATGAAGAACGATAGCACGGCGGCGAAGTAATTTAAGGAAGAAGGAGAGCGCACTTTTGCTTTTATTGTAGCATATCTAATGATCGGCTGAAGATTCCCAATAGTTTTTGGAGCATGACAAGAGAAACGAACGTTATCTTGCCAAAACAGAAGTCCCCGGCTTAATCAGTAGAACAAGAATATTGATTAAAACACTTTGCACAATAGATTGCACACGGAATCTCTCCTCCATCATTCCACGCTTGGTAACACGTAATAACAAACAAGGGAGAATAAAGTCTTCATATAATTTTTGTTTCGCCTTGTGCAACCTCGGCTGCCGTCAGAATATTGCTGTATTGTTATTATTACTAAAGATTTACGTTGTTATTGCACTTAATAGAACAATGAATCTACCATGAATAATAAGTTAAGTGGTGAACATCTCTCCGAAACAACAAAGCATGGTCCAGGTTTTTTTTTTTTTTCTCTCACAGTTAATTATTTTTTTTTAATCATTATTTCAAAAAAATAATAAAGTGTAAATTCTTATATTCTTGGTAATCTGGCAAATAATCAAAAAAAATAATAAAATAAAATTGTAAAGAACGACTCAGTATAAAGAGATTTTTTCTTATGTGTTTACGTTTATATATGCACTTTATCAGCTATGGTCCAGCGTAACTTATATTTTAAAAAATGTTATGTATTTTATTTTGTTTTAGATTTTTTACTAGCTGAGTACCCGGCGCTGCCCGGTTTTTCTTACCTAATCCTTGTGGGGGAGGAAAAGCAACAAAGGAGGAAGCTTTTTTCCTCCTATCCTGTCCTCATATCCTGACCCCCGCCTTTGCATCCCGTCCTCGCGTCCCGTCCTCGCGTGGGGCTGAGTTGTGATGAAGATAGTGTAAGCTGAAAATAGAAGGCAGTGTGGCTTTGTGGGAGTGGGCGTGATTTGAAAGCCAGACCGATACACAAAAAGGGTAGAAAATTAAAGGGGAGGGACTTAGACTGTTGGTTTGGCTCTGCAACATGGGGTATGGCATGCAAGTCTGACTGACCCATTCACGAGGAGATGCGGAGCTTGTGGAGTAAGGTACTGGAGGTCCCATATACTTGCATGGGACTTTTAAACAAGATCTCTGACCCTTGCAAATGAGGGTAGGTTAGGGTTAAATATGTCATATATATTTAGTTGACATATAAGTAACAAGTGACCAAGTATTATTGAAATATCTCCAGCCGTTTGGAAGTTATGCAGTAACATATATTTCCCATAGACTTGTATGGGACTTTAAACAAAAACCCCGACCCTGGCAAATGGGGGTGGATAAGGGTTAGTTTACCTATCCTATGTTTGTTGTTGACATATAAGTAACATGTGGCCAAGTTTCATGTTAATATCTTTAGCCGTTTGGAAGTGATGCTGGAACACACACACACACATACATGCACACACACACACACACACAACACATACACACATTGGCCCAGATTTACTAAGAGTGTTGTGTAGGTTTCTTTGTGGGTTTTAATTCCCTACAATTTATTTTCCACGGGTTTTCCTCAGCTCAAATCCACCTAATTTTCTATGGAAACCTTACTAAATATGTTGGGTTTTTGTGAAAATGTCAGCCCCTTTTTGGTGACCACACTCCTCCCCCCAATGGTAACACCCCATTTTGGGGTTTTCTTGGTAAAATGGAGATCTATTAGGTATTTTTTTCTATTCTGGCGCAGAAAAAATTTCTGCCCCGTGCGCCAGAACCTGGCGGACAACGCGACAAAACATGTCGGGTTTGCAATAGTAGATGAGGGCCATTGAGTTTTATATTTAGATAAATAAAAGGTACTTTAGGGTCTAACATGCACTCTTTCTATCAACTATGGTCCAGGATAAATCATGCTTAGAAAATTAAATTAATACATTTTTGTATTTTTTTAAATAAAATAGAAAATTGTATTTATTTATTTTAAATAAAAACATTTTAGAGTTTGACTGGACATCATGACTTCTATTCTTAACATGCACTGTTTCTATCACCTATGGTCCAGGATAAGTTATATTTCAGAAATGTTTTGTTGTTTTTATAGTTTTATTTATAAAAAAAAAAAGTCATTTTAGACTCTGACTATACCATTGTGGCTTCTATTCTTCTACTCTATTCTGTGGCTGATAATTCCTAATCATGTTTCAAGACTCTTTAAAGCCGTGACCCTCCAGCTGTTGCAAAACTACAACTCCTAGCGTCGGCTGTCTGGGCATTCTGGGAATTGTAGTTTTGCATAGCTGGAGGCACGCTGGTTGGGAAACACTGGTCTAGTAGCATGTGTGGACCATAAACTAATGGAGTAGTAATAAATGTTCATCCACATGTAATGGTCAAGATGACCCCCACTAACATTGGAGGATTTGACTTACTTTCCTCAAACGTGTGTAGTCTTTGGTGGTGCTCAAGTTAACTAGTTCAACTCACGGATTGGTTTAAAATACCCTTATATGTACACTTGTATTGAGACGATGAATAAGGACATGAGGTGTGCTAGAAACACGTCGGTGTGTGGCAAGATGCCTTGCTTTTAGGCTAGGTTCACACTGCGGAAACTCCGGGCAGAAAATGTCCGCCCAGTTATTCCGAGTGCGGCCATCTCTCGGAATCAATAGACTGCAATGTGTTCCACGATTATTTCGCGTTGTTCATTCTTCAGGCGAAAATTTTCAAGCAGATTTTCCGTTCACAAATTTCGCTTCACAAATTCCGAAGTGTGAATTTGTGAACGGAAACGTTCACTATACTATACATTTTAGCAAGCGGAATTTCTACCTGTAATTTCAAAGCGAAATTGCAGGCGGAAATTCCGTAGTGTAAACCTAGCCTTAAAGTTTATGTTTCTGCAGTAAAGAGAAGTTGGATTTTAATGGAAAACTGTCAGCCTGTTCACCCAACAGGTGAACTAAACTCTGCTAAATCCAGTGAATCGTGCACAGGGGACAGAGCTCCACCTCCTCAATTTGCATATTTATTGTCTGTGACTCCACTTCACTAGGATGAATATGTAAATTGAGTGAGGTCTTTTAAGTGACCTCTCGTTGGACTCCTGTTCACCCAAACTATAACACAGTGTACCGGGTTTAGTGTCGGTGAACAGGCTGACAGTTTTCCTTTAAATGGGCACTGTCAGATACAAAAACTTTTGATATGTTGTAAAGCATGCTAAACAAATAGTATTTAATACTGAAAAAGCCAGTCAAACAACTGCCCCCCTGCCTGCTTGGACACATACTAGTCCGGCTGTGTCCATGCGTTATCACCTATGTCATGGACACACTTCCTTGATTGACAGCTGTGAGCGCAGGGCTCACAGCTAGAGGAAAAATCCTCCCACTGTCATCTTGTGTCCCGCTACTGTCAGTGAGGACAAGCTGGGAGTTGTAGTTTTGCTAATGCTAGGGGAGATATGAGCAGACAGCATACTGAAGGAGGGGGCGGAGACCTGCACAGTGAGGCCACGCCCCCTTCCCTTTGAGAGGAATTCAGACTAGTGATCTAAATTAAAAGTGTAATAAAAAAAAAAGGTGCTAGAGATATAAAAATTTGATGTACATGGTCAGGATTAGGTACTGAGTGATAGATTTAAAAAAATATATGTTTTTTTTGTTGGATCTGACGGGTACACTTTATAAGTAATTTGCCCAGGAAAATTCTTCATATTAATACATAATAATTATTATAATTAATTATAATTATTATTGTTACAACTCAGACTATATATAATAAATATATATATTTTTTTTCTTTTAAATCATGTAGCTACTCAATGGGGTGCTTAATTTTTTATTGACTATATTTAGTCCTCTGCCCACCTTACATGTATGGTGCCCATTTTTTTCACCCTTTCTCCATTGTAACTAGTGTATGTAATATATATATATATATATATATATATATATATATATATATATATATGTATGTGTGTGTGTTTTAATTAATTGTTTATTATCCAATAAGCAACGCCTATTAAAAGGCATGAATTAATTTCATATATATTTTTTCTAGGCGTTTGCTCATTCACTCTGTAAGCCGGTGATACTGTAATTCTTCTGTTTGTTAAGCGTCCTTTTTAATTCAGCCTTCTAAAGCGTTTCTTATGATATCCCTGTATATTAAATCATTAATGAATCAGATTATTATTTTTTTCTTTTTTTCACTCCTGAAAGCGACAAAGTAATAGTATTGTAAGTCTCGGCAAATACATTGAGCTCCGTGACATTGCTGTGACAACGTTATATTGAACAGCGTTCGGCTCCAGATGAAAAGCAGATTTATGCGCTTATTAATATTTTATATATAGTTTTGTTTGCAAAAAAAATGGAACATTGACGGCATTTTTAAGTAACGTGTTTTCACAGTAATTGCAGTGAGCGCAGAAAGAGGAGGCTCCTTGGTTCTGACTGTACACGTGCAGGAAACACAATTTCTTTCATCATGGCAGCGTCTGTAATGACCCGGCTACCGGGATGATTTCTTGGAGGTAGATGAGGGTTGGGAGGGAACGTGGCTGCTTGGGATGAAGAATACAATGGTTTGACCCGCTGATAAATGACAAGCCAAGGCCTAAGCCACACGGGTGATTTATAGTAGGGACAGCGGCGTAACTTGAAGCTTCTGGGGCCCAACGCAGATTTTGTGCCATAGACAAATGTGCTATTTATAATACTGGTGGTATCCTACGACTTTTCCCTCAGCAACCCCTAGTGCAGTGTTTCCCAACCAGAGTACCTCCAGCTGTGGCAAAACTACAACTCCCGTCGGCTGTCCAGGCATGTTGGGAGTTACTTTTGCAACAGCTGGAGGCACACTGGTTGGGGAAACACAATCCTAGTGCTTCATCTTAGTAGTGTGATCAAGTTTCCAAAGCTGTCAGTGATCAATTGCTCTTTCTAAGAACCATCATTGCATTCAGGGCCCTATTTATAGCCCATAATGTCCAAAAACTCCAAAGCAGGAGAGGTTTGTTATGGGGATTTGCTCTTGTTCTGCACAGGAGTCAGACTAGGGTCAGACTGGAAAAAACTACACAACTTCCTCTGGAGCATACAGCAGCTGATAAGTACTGGAAGGATGAAGATGTTTATATAGAAGTAATTTACAAATCTGTATAACTTTCTGTCACTGGTTCATTTGAAAAATAATTTCCCCTCTGGAGTACACCATTAAAGGGGTACTCCGGCCCTAATACATCTTATCTCCTATCCAAAGGATAGGGGATACAATGTCTGATCCCCACAGTCTGTCATTCAGCACCCACCTTTGCGAGCTCTCCGCAGCGCTGGAGGCTCCTAGTGTACAGTGTGACGGGGACGGAGTATCGTGACGTCACGACTCCGCCCCCATGTGACGTCACTGCCCACCCCCTCAATGCAAGTCTATGGGAGGGGGCTTTTTTTCAAAAAAAAAGTTGAGGCTGTCCATATCCTATTCTGCATATGTTAATCTTGTTCATATCTCTACGTTCTACAATGGGTATAATAGTAGAATCTACATTAATAATAAATATTATATATATATATATATATATTAGTAATAATAATATTATTATTATTTGAACTTTTATAACATTATTATGTGTGTGTGTGTGTGTGAATATATTGGTAATAATTATACTATTTTGATTTTTATAGCATTATTATAATTACATATGTATATATTTGTGTGTGTATATATATATATATATATATATATATATATATATATATATATATATATATAATATTATATTAAAATTTTTTTGCCTTTTATTATCCTACTTGTTTATGTGTGTACAGATCACAAGTGGTCATGGACACCTTAAATTACTGCTGTTTTTGGCCTGTGCCTTTACTCTCATTGTATCCGTAGCGGTCACTGCCTTCTGGTTGCATGGCACCCGCGGTTCTGTTTTGAGCCTTTGGTTTGTTTTACGCCTGATTAATGACCTGGTTTATTTTCTAATTACAGGTGTAACAATAGGACGCAGTGTGTGGTGATCACAGGATCAGACGTGTTCCCTGACCCGTGTCCGGGGACCTACAAGTACTTGGAAGTCCAGTATGAATGTGTACCATACAGTAAGTAAACCCGATTGTCCCCTTTTTGCTCTGTAAACACTAAACTGTTGTTTCCCCCCCAAATGCTAGCAGTGCATATGCTTCAGACATTCAGAACCGATCTGCATGCAGTACAGGCGAGACCGGCCCTGTGGAAGAGAGCCATGCTGATAGTCTGGCCAAATCTCCTCCTGCAGCCTTAAGTGTTTGCTTTCAGGACTAGTGTTTTTCTAGAAAATAAACCAGATTTAGCAGTTCTGGGTGCCAGACAGAATGTGTATATCTGCCCAATGCTGGGGCCTGACAAATTGATTTGGCTCACACTTTCCTAAAGAAAGTATTGACTTTGATTTCAATCACTAGTTGCTCGCGCGGTTACCTGCTGCCGCAGTTCCTTTTGTGCATTTTATTAGCTTTCGCTGAGACAAATCCCTCCATTATATTTGTTTTAGGAGGAGAATCACTGTCAGCAAACTATAAATCGAAGTGGCATGTGTGGTTTGCCAGGCATGACGGGAAAGATGTGTTCTTCTGCGCCTTGTTTTCGCATGGCAAGCCCGAAAGGGAGACAGAATGTTGAATTATCTCAGAACTTACAAAAATGTCCAATAAAAGTTTTATACGGCCCTAGATTTATTCTGTTTTTTTTTTTTTTGTTTTTTTTAAGCTTCTTTCAAGAAGATAGTAATAAAAATAGGTTGCACTGGATTTTATTTAGTAGTCGAAGAAAATTATAAGTGCGGTCACTAGAGAGAGGACATATTTCCTTCAAATCTCTGGCACCCTGGTTAGGATCTGTAACTCATAATAATTATAAAAAAAAAACTAGAAGCCCAAATATTCTGATAGAAATGTCAATCTGTATCATTTATAGAACCAGGAGTCTGCCCAAATCAAAAAATTTAGTTTGTTTTCTTTTATATGTTTTATAGTTTTTTCCAAAGTAAAAAAATAAAATAAAATAAAAAAAATGAAAGAACCCATGACTAAAAATAATAAAATTACCTTTCTTAGAAGCAATCTACCTTGGACGCAACGGATGGGAGGGTGAGTAGGACGTGGGGGAGTGCTACTTTGCCCAAAAATAGACATCCCCCCCCACCCTTAATTTTCTTCTCATTTACTTTGTTTTTTATATCTATGCCCAACATAATCCACCGCACTTTGCATTCAATATTTGCTCACTCACAAAAATTGGGTACGTCTATGGACACCCTCACCTGTCTCTTCATTTACCCAAATAATACTCTGTTAACATCTGCTTGTGGTTGTCATTACAAATGAAAAACATTGCACAGTATTAGACACCATGGTGACCTATTGACTTATATTTGACTTCATCGGGTTCTACCGACATGTCTGTCATTAGAAGTCTTAATTTTTTCTGTCCCGAAAATAAGTCTTGACTTCAAAAAAACAAACGGCTAGTTTTGGGCTAATGTGGCCAAACCTGATGGCTTGGCTGATGATTGCTTTAGTCTGCATGAGTTAGTGCCCCTTTCAAAGTGTCCTGGTTGCCAGAAAAACAGTTAAGTCTCCTAGGACTGTCTTTATGTCTTCCAGACACCTAAACCATCAGGTGTGGTTTCGGCCACATTAAAGGGGTACTCCTGTACTTACACATCTTATCCCCGATCCAAAGGATAGGGGATAAGATGCCTGATCGCGGGAGTCCCGCCGCTGGGGCCCCCCGGGAGCATGCCTCCTCCCTCGTGTGACGTCACGCTCCGCCCCTCAATGCAAGCCTACGGGAAGGGGCGTGATAGCGGTCACGCCCCCTCCCGTAGGCTTGCATTGAGGGGTGGAGCGTGACGTCACACGGGGGCGGAGGCGTGAAGTCACACGCCGCTGGCCCGGTGGTCGCCCGTAATCAGACCTGGAGCGAACACGCTCCGGGGACTGATTACAAACGGGGTGCCGCGTGCAAGATCCCGGGGGTCGCCAGTGGCGGGACTCCCGCGATCAGGCATCTTATCCCCTATCCTTTGGATAGGGGATAAGGTGTGTAAGCACCGCAGTACCCCTTTAAGGACACAGTGAGGAACTTCCTCAGTAATCAGTGATTTCCGGAATCAGCGCTTGATGTCTACGGCAATATGCAGCGGACATAAGCACCATTCCAATGACAGCACTTGTCTGCTGGATTTAGCCAGAAAATTTAACATGTCCAGTTATCTGGAGGAATCCATTTGCTCATCGATTGTTGGGCTACCAGACTTCTGTCGTGTGAACTAGGCAGCTACAAGGTGGAATCCGCTTGGAATTTCTTTGTGGAAATTCCATGCCAAATTTTCTGTAGTGTGAACGGGGTGTTACAGTAGATTCAGTATCTAATGACTTAGGAGCTGATCACAACAATGTACGCTTACATAGTTTAAAGGAGTACTCCGCTGCTCAGCGTTTGGAACAAAATGTGCCGAACGCTTACAGCTGGCGCCGGGAGCTCGTGATGGCATAGCCCCGCCCCCTCATGACGCCACGCCCCACCCCCTCAATGTAAGTCCATGGGAGGGGGCGTGACAGCCGTCACGCCCCCTCCCATAGACTTACATTGAGGGGGTGGGCATGACGCCATGAGGGGGCTATGACATCACGAGCTCCCGGCGCAGGCTCTAAGTGTTTGGAACATTTTGTTCCAAATGCTGAGCAGCGGAGTACCCCTTTAATGCAGTCATTCCTCTTAGGGCCATGCTCCTCTCTCTTCCCATTACCCTAACCGCTGATTGACAGCTGACTACTTATACACAGTATATGTATAGTAGGGGGTTGCCGAGTAAGACCTCATGAATATCATGGACTACAAAGCACATACTCATAATATGGAAGACTGGTTGGATGCTATGGACACTGTGCCTAACAACAGTTTTTTCATTCAGTCACAAACAGTCTGACTTTAGCTCATAATAGAATTGCCACCAAACTTAAGACAGAGAAGTGTCAAGCAGTCTTTATATAATCTCAATAACGGAGAACCTCCTCAGCATACTCCCTAAAACACTTTCTCACATCAGTTTGGGAAGATTTGTTACAGAGCTCAGTCAATTGAATCTTAGAGTTTTCTGCCCATGTCAGAGGATGTACAATTGAACCTCACGATCTGCCCTGAAAACCTGCATTATTTCCTTACCGTCACTTGTCCTATTTTACCATCTTAAGCTGTAAGACCCTATTTATTCTCCATCACGTAGACATGTCATCTTATTTCCTTTTAGCCAGTATTTGAAAATGTTTGAAGATATCCAGCCTGCATCCTGTTAATTTAGCCTCTGTATACGTGTAGCCTATGATTACATTTCATGTTTTTTCCCATCACAGGAAACTAATTTAAGTTGCTTTAAGGAAATGTTCTGTCCAGTAATAAAATGCTCAGTCAAGCAGTGTTATATGTGAAAATAAACTGGAATGAAGTATACAAAGCAAGCTTCAAATAACGCTAAGCTTATAGTGCTTAAACATATTGGAGGTAGCTAAGGTCCTCTCTGGGGGGGCAAATTAGTTTGTAACCTAACCGTTTACTGGAAATTGACACTACTAAGATGCCACTTAAAGGGGTATTCCAGGAACAAATTATATACATATATATATATATATATATATATATATATATATATATATATATATATCAACTGGCTCCAGAATCCAGAAAGTTAAAAAGATTTGTAACTTACTTCTATTAAAAATTCTTAATCCTTCCAATAATTATCAGCTGTTGAAGTTGACTTGTTAAACAGATTTGTAAAGTACTTTTATTTAAAAATCTTCACCCTTACAGTACTTATCAGCTGCTGTATACTAGGAAGTAGTATTTCCTAGCAGAGGAAGTTGTATTTCTTTCTGGAATTTTTTTCTGTCTGACCATAGTGCTCTCTGCTGACATCTCTGCTTGTCTCAGGAACTGCACAGAGTAGAATAGGTTTACTATGGGGATTTGCTTCTACTTTGGACAGTTCCCGAGACAGGTGTCATCAGAGAGCACTTAGACAGAGAAGAACAACTCAACTTCAGCAGCTAAAAAGTACTGAAAGGATTAAGATTTTTTAATAGAATTAATTTACAAATCTGTTTAACTTTCTGGAGCCAGTTGATATATAAAAAAAGTTTTTTCCTGGATAACCCCTTTAAAGAAACAAACGTAAGAACTGTGTAATACCTTGTACACACCTTAGTGGGCGGGGAATGACTGTTATTTGAGTCCTTGTGCCATGTACCGCCCCTGAGGACCTAAACTATATAAACGCATAGTTTTTGAGTCTTGTTTTTTTTTTTTTTTTTGTGGCATTTCCAGATTTGTGTGGAACTGGTTCCTAATGAATTGGGTTTTACCAAATGTAATGTTGTTGCTTGTATATACAAGGATGCCACCTAAAATTACTCTGTGGTTGATAAAACTAGTAAAGCAGCAATTTTTTACTACTAAAATGTCTGCTGTGAGTCACATCTACTGTTAAAATCGTGATTTCAATTCAATTGTGATCTCAAGAATTCTTTATCTATTGTATTGATGTATATGGAAAGTACTAGTCACTGGCAAAGGTGAAGAAAGTAGTGCGGTTGGCTTCTTATGAAATGTAAGAGAGCATAGTAATAGAGGTAGATTTAGTGTTTGCAACCATGGTTCGAGCCAGTAATAACAACATTTTTGGCAGGACCTAAGGGATGCCACCAGTTTCCAGTTGACGGCTAGGCCGAAAACAGATTAAGCCCACAAATGATGCCTCCAATGTGTTTTGATTCCAAAAAAGAATAGATAAATAACATAATAGTCTGGATTTATTCAGATTATTCCTTAGATTAATTCTAAATATGACTGCACTCTTATTATGGCCACTAGGGGCAGTGTACTATTGCCTTCTGAACATTTTTTTTTTAAATGTTTCTAATAACTTTCACGTCTAATTTTATTTTAGCAATCAGGTTGTTGTTTTTTTCCCTAGTGGCTGTACAAAGGATTCCTTATGCGTGGATTTCATCCTTGTGTTAATTTAATTACATGACGTATGTACGTTCACAGTCCTAACCCACATCATAATTGTTCCTATAGTAATGCACTCATTAAAGGCATGTCCACCTACAGTATAAATCTTCTTCTGCCGGATGACCCATAACTATGGAAACTGGTATCTAGCATAGATGTTAGAATTTTTTTTACACATTAGCAGGGGCATAACTATGTGTTGACAATTTTATATATATATATATATATATATATATATATATATATATATATATATATATATATATATATGCATGTCTTTTAAAGGGTTGTAAAGGGTTGAATTAACAGCTTCTCCTATACTACTCCTCCTAGTGTTTGGAGGGAAGAGTGTATTCTGTGCTTGCCTTTCAACTGAAAAATACCTTTTTGAAGAGAATCGTTAAAGGGGTATTCCGGGCAAAAACATTTTATCACCTATCCAAAGGATAGGGGATAAGATGTCTGATCGCGGGGGGCCCGCTGCTGAGATCCCACATGATCTCCCTGCAGCACTCGCATTCTATGCGGGTGCTGAATCTCCAGTTTCGGAAACCTCCGGGTTTCCGGGACTGGGGATGTGACGTCACGCCACGCCCCCTCCATTCATGTCTATGGGAGGGGGCGTGGCGGCCGTCACGCCCCCTCCCATAGATATGAATGGAGCGGCGTGACGTCATGACTCGGAAACACGGAGGTTTCCGAAACTGGAAATTCAGAACCCGCAAAGAATGCACGTGCTGCAGGGAGATCGCAGGGGGTCTCAGCAGCAGGCCCCCTGCGATCAGACATCTTATCCCCTATCCTTTGGATAGGGGATAAAATGTTTTAGCCCGGAATACCAATTTAAGAACCTACTTTCAGACAATAAGAATCACTGAGAACATGCCCCTGAGATGCTGATTGGCTAACAGCCAACAGAGAGAAGCTCATATGCCTCTCCTAAATGTCTCTTTTTTTTTTTTTTTTTTTTAGCTGAATGCCAGATAGTGTACAACAGCAAAACTCTGGTTCTTGTAGTTGTATAGAGGGGACAATTATAGATACCTGAGTCTACTGCACGTCCTCGTGCCACGGACACCGATACCCCTCCCGGTTCAATAGAAACCACAAAAGAAGACGTCCGGCACTCAGGAAATGGCAGGCAAAACTTATAAATGGCTTTAGTCAAAACGCAATAGACAGGACAGGATCTGACGCGTTTCGCACACTCAGGTGCTTAGTCGTAGATAGACACACATTCAAAAGTACGTGTTAAAATACACATGAGTTTGGTCATAGTATTGGTTCCACACAATTTCTCTCCGCAACTTTATCTATGTTTATATATGCATGTGCAAAGTAGGTGCTTTGAACTGCATATATAAACATAGATAAAGTTGCGGAGAGAAATGGTTTGGTGTGGAACCAATACTATCGCTACACATGTGCCCACGTGTGAACTCTCCCCTAAATATACCAAGGATTCCCAGTTCCATGTTTTGTAACTAACTGTTTTAATTAAGATTCATGTGGTCATGTGACCAAACGCTTGTGTATTTTAACACGTACTTTTGAATGTGCGTCTATCTACGACTAAGCACCAGAGCCTGCAAAACGCGTCAGATGCTGTCCTGCCTATTGCGTTTTGAATAAAGCCATTTATAAGTTTTACCTGCCATTTCCTGAGTGCCGAACGTCTTCTTTTGTGATAGATTATATATATATATATATATATATATATATATATATATATATATATATATATATAAAGGTTGACTGCAGCAAACCAGCGTATACAGTTGAAGATGTAGCTTTATTCCATAAATACAGTGACTACGTTTCTGTTGTCTCACACCATCATTGTCAAGTCTTGACAATGGTGGTGTTAGACCACAGAAACATAGTCCCTGTAGTTATGGAATAAAGCTACATCTTCAACTGTATACGCTGGTGTGCTGCAGTCAACCTTCATATATATATATATATATATATATATATATATATATATATATATATATGAAATTTTTTGTTAAACAAGGATATCTGTAAGGGTTAAATATCGTCCCCTGCAGTCAGCCTTCTTGTACCTACTCCGTTGGACCCAGGACGGGGCCCCTGCGACTGCTTGCACCCACCACCTGTGCTTGATTACTCCGGTGTGCTGCTCCTCTTTTTCATTTTATATGTGTGTGCATATTATATTTATTCTCAGCGTATGAGACCCTAATTTTGCCACACATGCAACATATTTTTCAGCATTTTGGCACAATGTGGCCTATCCTTCACAGGTTGGTTCGGTTTATTTTTACCACAAATTTCCTTCCATTTAGGCCATGTTCACAAGGCAAAATTTCCGGAATTCTGTGGGAATATTATGCTCGGAAATTCCTCTACAGCCCAATTGATTTCAGTGGAATTCTGCTGCACTGTGCACATGGCGGAATTTTATCAGCAGAAACAAAATCCCTGATTCCGGCGCCCACAGAAACATTGCACGTGTTAAATGTTCCTGCGGATCCCACTCTGAAAAGCGTTGCCATCTTCTAGAGACTATTTACTATTTTCTTTTTCCCTCACAAGATTTATATATATTTAAAAAAAAAAAAATCAATAAAAGTGAAGTTTTAAAAGGAAGGGTGCACCACAAGAGGTGTTTTGTACCCCAACCTGGGATTTTTTCCAGGTGTGGGGTTTGGTGTTTTTTGTTGATTAATACCCAGCACCATTTCCTGGGCATTGGTATAATTTATCTTCTAGAGACAGCACATTTCTGAGCGTTCCTAGTGCCGCCGCATCAAGTAAATATGCGCAGTGTCTTCTGGCAGATATTTCACACATTTTTGGCCATGTGAACATGGCCTTACACAGAATCCTAAGATCATTTCCTAGCTCTAGAGTACATAAAATGAAGGCCTGTTCACTCGGTATTCCGTTTCTTCTCTGTATTGATTAATGGTTCGTATCATTTGTTTACCCTAATATTCTAGTCGATAGATTAAAATAAATGTTTCTCTGAATAGACCGACCTTTAAGTGTTTTTGATTGCGTTTTTATGGATTAAGCATAGCTTTTTTTCTTTCCCCCCCCCTTTTACTTGGTGGATTATTGTTACGGATGCATGAGCCTACATACATACTTTAATAAGTATTGAATACATGGGATTGTTAATATCGTGGGACATTCATCAAACTGTCACGGAACAAGCTCATTACAATAATCACAGGAAAAGGTTTTATTCTCTTAAAAGTGGAAAGCAAGAGAGGTTAATGAACAAAAGGTTTATCATGTTTTATGTTTTGCATAGAATTCTATTATTCTGCATAAGCTTTAAGATTTTAAAAGAACAAATTCCCATTCACTTTTAGGTTTAATTTTGTACAGCACTGTATATTAACCCCTTAAGGACGCAGGACGTAAATGTACGTCCTGGTGAGGTGGTACTTAACGCACCAGGACGTACATTTACGTCCTAAGCATAACCGCGGGCATCGGAGCGATGCCCATGTCATGCGCGGCTGATCCCGGCTGCTGATCGCAGCCAGGGACCCGCCGGCAATGGCCGACGCCCGCGATCTCGCGGGCGTCCGCCATTAACCCCTCAGTTGCCGGGATCAATACAGATCCCGGCATCTGCGGGAGTTCGCGATTTAAATGAACGATCGGATCGCCCGCAGCGCTGCTGCGGGGATCCGATCATTCATAACGCCGCACGGAGGTCCCCTCTCCTTCCTCCGTGCGGCTCCCGGCGTCTCCTGCTCTGGTCTGAGATCGAGCAGACCAGAGCAGGAGATGACCGATAATACTGATCTGTTCTATGTCCTATACATAGAACAGATCAGTATTAGCAATCATGGTATTGCTATGAATAGTCCCCTATGGGGACTATTCAAGTGTAAAAAAAATGTAAAAAAATTTAAAAGTAAAAGTAAAAAAAAAGTGAAAAATCCCCTCCCCCAATAAAAAAGTAAAACGTCCGTTTTTTTCCTATTTTACCCCCAAAAAGCGTAAAAAACATTTTTTATAGACATATTTGGTATCGCCGCGTGCGTAAATGTCCGAACTATTAAAATAAAATGTTAATGATCCCGTACGGTGAACGGCGTGAACGAAAAAAAATTAAAAAAGTCCAAAATTCCTACTTTTTTAATACATTTTATTAAAAATTTTTTTATAAAAAGTGTATTAAAAGTTTTTTATATGCAAATGTGGTATCAAAAAAAAGTACAGATCATGGCGCAAAAATGAGCCCCCATACCGCCACTTATACGGAAAAATAAGCGCAACAATAATATAAAAGTATATAATAATGGGTATCATTTTAATCGTATTGACCCTAAGAATAAAGAACACATGTAATTTTTTCCATAAATTGTACGGCGTGAAAACAAAACCTTCCAAAATTAGCAAAATAGCGTTTTTCGTTTTAATTTCCCCACAAAAATAGTGTTTTTTGGTTGCGCCATACATTTTATGGTATAATGAGTGATGTCATTACAAAGGACAACTGGTCACGCAAAAAACAAGCCCTCATACTAGTCTGTGGATGAAAATATAAAAGAGTTATGATTTTTAGAAGGCGAGGAGGAAAAAATGAAAACGTAAAAATTAAATTGTCTGAGTCCTTAAGGCCAAAATGGGCTGAGTCCTTAAGGGGTTAATGGCTGGCTGGCTAGTTGACTACCTGACTGGCTAAATAGGTATAGGGTAGCTCTCTGGTTAGCTAGATAGGTGGCTAGGTGTATTGTTGGCTAGATAGGCAACTAGCTATCTAGGTGTAGGTGGCTGCTTGGTTGGCATGCTGGCTAGATGAATGATTAGGTGGGTGACTGGCTAACTGGATGGGAAGCTGGGTGACTGGTTTGTTAAATGGGTGGGTGGATGGCTGGCTGTGCAGCAGTGCAAATTTCTGACTTGTCACTTGGTGCTATACTGTTAGGGTGCTTTTTGACTTACCAGATAGGTAGATAGGCGGGCGGTAGATAGGCGGGCGGTAGATATGAGACAGGTATGAGACAGGTAGCGCCAACAGATTCTGCAGCATTTTACAATTTTAAGGGAACAAATAAAGGCAAATATTAGGCACTAAATTTAAACAAGGAGTGACGTTCCTGCTCACAAGAGCTTACAGTCTAGGAGGAAGCCTACAAATAGATATGGTATTGATATGACTATGATATACAAAACATTAGCCATGCTAACTGCTGTATTGCTCTCTAGTATTCATAAAGCCCACGTTTACCATACCAGACTTAGGCTGGGTTCACTCTACGTTTTTCAACAACGGTTCCCGCATACGTTTTCATTAGTGAAAACGTATGGAACAGTATTGAAAACTGTATACATAGGCAAAGCATTGCAAACCGTATGCACCCTGATGCATACGGTTGCGTACGGTTTTGCTTGCAATACGTTTTTAAACAGTACTCCAAACCGTGTTTGACCACAGTTTTGACTGCAGTTTTAAAACCGTATTACAACCGCATACCTTTTTTTTTTTTTTTTAACATGGACGTCAATGGGAAACGCACGTATACGGTTCCATACGGCAAAACCGTATGCGTTTTTTCTTTGCACATGCGCATTTGCATCCTAAAGTCCCCACCCAAGACCCCTCCCATTAAAAATGGTCAAAATTTTCAAAAACGTTTTTTTTTTATAAATAAAAACGGACAGAACAGTATGCACTTTTAAAAACAGTATACTGTTTAAAAACGCATACAGTTTACTTTTTCCCATACTGTTCCATCCGTTTTTTTCCCATATGGTTTTTGATAGAAAACGTATGCGGAAACCGTAGTTGAAAAACGTAGTGTGAACCCAGCCTTAGCTCTACTCCTGGATATTCACTTAAAATAGGTATTCAGCTAATTTCTTTCAAAAACAGTGCCACCCCTGTCCTCAGGTTGTGTGTTGTATTACACCTTGGCTTCATTCACTTCAGTGGAACTGAGCTGCAATACCACGACCAAACAGAGGACAAGAGTGGTGCTGTTTTGTTGTTGTTGAAGAAATCAGTTCTGTTCTGTTATTAATTCTGTATAACCCCTTTAACCTCAATGTCCAGCTGACCTCCTAAATCCCCAGTCCATAGAATGCCGATTAGCAAATGTCACACTTTTTAATTAAACGGACAATTTTTATCTGCTAAATCCGAATGTCCGCCACTGTCTAAAAGGCCCTGTGGGCAGTAAGATTAGCATCCTATGCAATGTCCTGTAGACAACCACATCTAATGTCAGGTCATGTATGGCAGTGTGCAGTATTATATATACTGACACAACAATGGGGTGGGCCCCCATGGGGCAGTTTAGTGGGTACAGTTTTGCAAAACTACAACTCCCACCATGCCCTGACAGCCAAAGGCTGTCAGGGCATGATGAGAGTTGTAGTTTTGCAACAGTTGTGGAGTCCTAGGTTGGAGATCACCGATCTAATGTATAAGGGCAACCTGACCTATACTATCCTATTAAAGGGGTACTCCGGTGAAAACCTTTTTTCTTTTATATCAACTGGTGGCAGAAAGTTAAACATATTTGATATAATTACTTCTATTAAAAAAAATCTTAATCCTTCCTGTACTTATGTTTTCCCCCTGCACTTTTCCCCTTTTCACAGGATAGAGAATTATGAGCTTATCGCGGGGGGGGGGCTGGGTTCGACCGCTGGGACCTCGCCATCTCCGGGACCCCGGCTCTCTGTGAGGACGTGCTCTCCATTCATTTCTATGGGAGCACCAATGATGCCCAAGTGCTGTACTCGGGTCTTTTCGGCGCTCCCATATAAATAAATGGAGAGGGTGCTGTCTGCAGCACGTGTTCCGCACTGAGCGCCGGGTCCCGTTCTGGAGATCTCGGGGGTCCCGTTCTGGAGATCTCGGGGGTCCCAGCGGTCGGACCCTTCATAATCAGCTACTTTACCCATACTGTGGCTAAGGGAGAAGTTACATTTTTACTGGATTTCTCCTTTAAACAGTTCACTTTTTTTTTTATTAAAAGAGTAATCTGCCCCTAAATATATTATCCCCTAGCCAAAGGATAAAATGTCCACTCCAGTCATCTGGTGCATGGAGCGAACTCCGCTCCATGCCGAATGAATGCTGCACGCTCCAAGCTTCTGTGTTCACAGCGCCGCGCTGCTGGTCTGGAGTCCGGAGATCAGACATCTTATCCCCTATCCCTATCCTTTTTAGGGGATAAGATGTTTATGGCCAGAGTACCCCTTTAAAGCAAAACATTTGGTAAAAGTTGCAGGGGGGTTAAAAAAAAAAAAAAAAAAAAATCCCATTATTTTCCCAAATCTAGGATCCCATTACCGTTCCCTTAACCAGTGTCCAATTCCGTAAAAATAAATCAACAAAATGAATCCTCTTCTTTTCTCTCTCCTGCAATGCTACGTAGCCGTTTTCTCTTGTTATCTACAACAGCGACTCTTGCAGGGACAAGATTATTTGATCAAGCAGAGAGGCGCAGAACCTTAGCATAATATTTTAACCTGCTAAATCTAGCATTCATTTCATGAGAATAATATTGTGACAGGTAGCGAGCGTTTTTCTTTCTTTTTTTTTCACATTCCAAATTCAAGTCGGTGGGAGGTAACTGGTAATATATATTTTTTTATATATATTTTTTTTTACATTTTTTTAAGTAAAACTTGATCGGTTAGTATGATTCACGGTTGAATGTAAGACTGTATTTTGAAAAGTTCATTGGAACTTGAGATATGCATAATTTCTGACGCCTACCTGTGGAGGTGACAGCGACATTGCAGTCTAAACTATTGTTCCTGACAGTGCGTGTTTTTAATTCATTAAGAAAATGACATCCGTATGGCAGGAAATATATATTCACATGCTATTCTAAACGTTCCTTCCTAGCATTTCATATACACTGGTGACACTTTTTATTGCCCCCTTTGCGTTTTAGCTATTGTGTTTGAGCAAAACTATTATGGATTATGGACAGTGCATGTTTTTAATTCATTAAGAAATTGACATCAGTATGGCAGGAAAATGTTATATAAAATTCACGTATGTTATTGTAAATGTCCTTTCCTAACATTTCATATACACTGGAGACATATTTTTTGTGTGTTTTCTTTTTTTTCTTTTTTATTGCCCCCCTCTGCATTTTGGCTAATGCGTTTAAACAATATTATTATGGCCTATTAACGTTCTTGCCTATATATCCCATCATAAAATATTTGCAGGTGCTTTGCACGTGCATTTAGTTATAGAGAGGGAAGTCCTTCATGTAATCCTGTCACTTACTATAACTGAGAGCTGTCCAAATTTACAGGCCATGGCTGTAAGGTACATTTTTTTTTAATTGCTCCGTGAAGACCTGAAACGTTCCTTATAACGTATCTCCCAAAACTATGAGAGAAATATCAGTAATCATTTTTTTTTTCCAAAAATTGCTTTTAGAGGATAATAGTTCTTGTAGGTAAGGCATGCCAGGGAGCCTGTAGAGCTGTGGCCTCCAGCCAAATTCTGGGGGTGAGTTGAGAGCAATATGGTAGCCATACACATTAATGGTGATTTCGGCACAGTTGGCCAACCGTGTAATGTGTATGTGTCCCAACTTCCAGCTCATAGCAGATGTTGGATAATGAGGGGTTGGCCTATTAAATTTAGACACGCCCGACACGTGCTCAGGAGATAGGACGAGGTAGGAGCTTTCTCTCTTGCCATTTATTCAGATTACATGTGTTTTCCAAGAAGCGTGCATAGTTGGACTTGCTGTCGGCCAAACCATCTGATCTTGGTAAAGCTGACAGACCATGTGATGGGTTGCCGTGAGTTCCCCACCTCTCATTGGCTTATGCTTAGTAAAGAATGACAGGTCTGGTGGATTTCAACATGCTCTATCCTAAGGCTATGTTCTGGGCAGAATCTGTTCAAATAACCGAAGAAAAAAATGTTTCTTGCACTATATTTTTTTTCTTTGTCCGGTTATGTGTCCAGTAAAATGACAGACACCAGTTAGAAACTTGATGGAACCCATTAAGGTTAAAGGGGTCTATCAGGCTCCGCTGGTGTCCATCATGCAGTGGGCCATCCGGCTCCATTTTCCAGCCCAAACAGAGCCCCGATGCAGTTGTGATCCTAGCCTGAGTCGAGGCCAGAGGGGACTTCTGTTCCTTGTCTCCATTTACATGCACATTTAGATGAACACATATGGGGGGGGGGGGGGGTTTAGAGTAGTCGCTGTTAGCCGTAGAAGTGTTTAACCAAAGGTGTGTTGCCAGCTTAGAAGTTGCAGATTGCATTGGAAAGTAATTAGAACATTGATATGAGACAAAAGATTTAATTACATTTTCCTTTTAATTAAGTACTTTTGTGGCAGGTTAATCATAAATAAACAGATCTGAGATTGAGGCTTCTGGTCCCCTGCCACAGCCATGCCATTAGGGTGCCAATATTTGGATGCATCCGCCAATCGGTGCCCCTGATGTGTTTCGGTACAAAGTACACTTTAAAAGCACAAAATGTTAAAATCTGTTTTGTTTTTCCTTTCTTAGAAGGAATCTAGTGCTCCGCTAATTAACAGCACGGTTTATTTTTGTTCGTAAACCAGCATGGTAGTGTAATGCAGATGGCACATTCTCTGCACACTGCCGCTTGCAGATCTACCACACATTTTAACAATTTTTTTTTATTTTTTTTGTCTAACTTGTTTTTATACATGCACAATAGTAACTTAATAAAATTAACTTTACAGTCATGTTTACATTAAACTGTATGTGGTTGGAAAAAAACGTATATTGGGCAAAAAACTGTAATTTTTGGAAGTCCAACACAAAAATTTACTTGCTTTGGATTTACATATCCACGCCGTAGGTCAATTTCAGTGTGGAAAAACGTGGGAGAGATGTGTTAAGATTTCTCACACATGGAGGAATCTTATGCTCTGCAGTTTTTACTGGTGCAAATGGGCTTGAAAATCAGTAATAAGTCCACCGTGTGCACGTTTTCTTAAGCGTGTGTTCACACGCAGCAGATGTGTTGTAGCTTTGTTAGCTTTAATAGGGAAGTAAAAATCTGCAGCTTATAAACATACCCTAACAATAGTCATATTAGATACACGTAATAGATTAAAAAAAAAAAGCTTAAAAAAATTGAGAGAATACGTAGTTAGATTAGAAAATGATCAAAAACATTTTTGTTAAATCAAATTTTTTTTACACATTTCAAATGGGAATTGATGGGGTTTTACAGAAAATGTAAACCATTAATAACTTGGAGTGGAGTGGAGATGAGTTGAGCACTATAAGACTCATTTGAGAAGAGCACCCAAAATGGCATTGAAATGTTGTCTGCTATGGGAATGGTCTTCTCAAAGATTTTTTTTTTTCAAGTTGGAAATTATTACTTTTAGGTATCGGCCACCATATACCTAGGTTACCTGTATTAAAAAATGAAATGTATATTTAGGTTAGTATAAGAAGCCATTTTTTATGCTGCCCTGTCCTTACTGTGTAATACAGTACTAGCGTAGACTAGAACCAGTGACATAACTAAGGCCCATTCCACCACTTGTGCCTCGGTGTGGCCACTGATTCGACAATGGTTCTCATGTTCGAACCAAAAGAGTACCCTGCGTATGTCTACATGTGGTGTTTTGTAGCTCGCAAGAGCCAGCTGCGGAAATCCGTTGATAAGCCATTTTGTCTGCTAGTTATGTGAGGCCTAGCGGGTTGAGATGCATATCTTTCCTTCCACCTATCCCCTTTCACATTGAAAGATGGTCAGAATTTTCCATCCAATCCCATCCGCCATTGTTCGTATAACGTCTCTTTCTCCCACTAGGTGTTCCAGTCTCTTCATTTATCCAAATTAGCGGATTTCTTGCTGTGACCCTTCTTTAGTGTGTGTACTGCTTGAGCTACCGAGTAAATGGTCCATTCATGTTAATCTCTCTTTTTTCTCCTTGCACCCCTTTTTCACTTTCTCTTCCAATGCTTAAAATAGAAGTGGAGCAAAAAGGTAAATAAATAATACAGCCCGAACCTCCCTCCCACCCACCCAGCTCCCTGTTATGTGCCATATGGATGTTAACCTTCTCAATCCCCCTTATCCCTAAACACTGACGTTCTGTATTCAGCAGGATTGCATTTCTACACTTCATACACAAGTTGACTGCTAATAAAACAGTGTTCTGGATATGTCACATAGGTGGGACACAGTCTCTGCATTTCTTGTGGGAAATGTTTTCTTGCTCTCTTCCTTGAACCCCAAGTGATTTGATTTTCGTTTTGTTTTTTATTTATTTATTTTAATTTTTAGTTAGTCATGTACTTTTTTGCCTGGCTTCCTATACTCCTTCCCTGAGCATGCTACATTTACAGGCTTTGTTTCATCCATTGCTCCAATTTGTCTGTTTTTGTTTGTTTTTGGTTTTCTTTTATGTTTTTTTTTTATATTATTATAATTATTTTTTATATATATATTTACACCTCTCTAACTCAGAATTGCTGTATCAATGTTGTGTTCCTTTTTTGTTGAGATGTTCAAGCTTTCCTTTCCTTCCTCAGTCCATACGTCTTTTTGAAGCGCCAATGGAAAACCATCCACGTGTGTTTTATTTAACAACATAAAAACAGTGTGTGGTTTTTCATTGTCTGACAAGGTTTCTGCTTAGAAAATTCATACTTTTTGGTCCACTAAGGTCATCCGATTTACTTTACTAAAAATGTGATGTATTGTAAATTTTAGTAGTTTTCTTAGTCTGGCACTATAATGTCACATTTCTTCATCAAAAACAAATTTTTTAAAGTCACCTTTTTTTTATGTTTTATATATTTTGTTTGTTGTTTTTTTTTTTTATATATTGGAAATATTTCTAATGAACTTGACTGAGAGAAAAAAATAAAAATTTGTTACTATCTGTTGTGTGAAATAATCCTCTTTCTACTTTTCACTAGTTTTTGTTTGCCCTGGGGTGTTGAAAGGAGTTGTGGACTCACCATATATTTTTGAAGCTGAACAGAAGGCAGGTGCCTGGTGCAAAGACCCCCTTCAAGCTGCCGATAAAATTTATTTCATGCCCTGGACTCCGTACCGCACGGATACTTTAATAGAATATGCCTCCTTGCAAGATTTTCAAAATGGCCGACAGACTACAACGTATAAACTTCCCAACCGGGTGGACGGCACTGGATTTGTGGTTTACGATGGGGCGGTGTTTTTTAACAAGGAAAGAACAAGGAATATTGTTAAGTTCGACTTGAGGACTAGAATCAAGAGCGGGGAAGCGATTATAAATTATGCCAATTACCATGACACCTCTCCGTACAGGTGGGGCGGAAAAACTGATATCGACCTGGCGGTCGATGAAAATGGCTTGTGGGTAATCTACGCCACGGAACAAAACAATGGGATGATCGTGATCAGCCAGTTAAACCCTTACACCCTGCGATTTGAGGCAACGTTCGAAACGGCCTACGATAAGCGGGCAGCATCCAACGCGTTCATGATATGCGGGGTCCTGTACGTGGTTCGGTCGGTCTACCAAGACAACGAGAGCGAGACCGGGAAGAACACAATTGACTACATCTTCAACACCAAGCTGAACCGAGGAGAGTCTGTTGATATTCCGTTCCCCAATCAGTATCAATACATTGCCGCTGTGGATTACAACCCTAGGGACAATCAGCTGTACGTGTGGAATAACAACTTCATTCTACGATACTCTCTAGAGTTTATCCTTCAGGACTTAGCCCAAGGTAAGATCTATGTGTCTTCTGTCTGTTCGCACAGCTTCGCTGTTTTGTGGTAGAATGCGGTCAATATAGTTTTCTCAGTTTTTGTCCGATTTTTTTTCAGATGTGTGTAATTTATTTATTTATTATACTATATAGTAAACCGTGTTGATCAAGATAAAAATGACGTTGAAAAGGTTAACATTATCTTATCTGTGTGAAGTTTCTTAACCTCTTTTAAAAAGAAAAATGTGTTGAATAATGTAAAATAAACTTTAAAAATAAACTTTAAAGCAGTGTTTCCCAATCAGACTGCCTCCAGCTGTTGAAAAACTACAACCCCCAGCATGCCCGGAGAGCCGTTGGCTCTCCGGGCATGCTGGGGATTGTAGTTTTGCAACAGCTATAGGCGATCTGATTGGAAAACACTGAAAAAATCCAATTTCTAGTTATGAAAAATTTACAAAGTAACATGATACAACCCAGTCTTACTTTTTGCAAAATAATTTTCACCAGACATTGTTCATAGCAAAGCCTTTCTCGTTTTAGCTTAGTTAGTATATGTGTATGTGTGTGTGTGTGTGTGTGTGTGTGTGTGTGTGTGTGTGTATATATACATTTATTTTTAATTAATTTTATTCATTTTTTTTATTTTTTTTTCTATTTTATTTATTTATTTTTAACAATACTGTGAAACTAGTTACTTTGTTGGCATCCTTTTATTACTGTGCCATTATTTTTTTTTTCTGTGTTTTTTGTTTTTCCTTTCTTTTTCTTTTACCTTAAAACAAGGTGCCTGTATTTGTTTAAAATGGATCATGAAATCATGTGTGACTCAGTCACTTTCACACGTGAGCTCCACACGCAGGGATGCTTGGCTTGATGCTCTGTAAAAGATGTAAAGACAACAATGTGTGCAGGTCGGGCCTTGTATTTTAAGAAAATAAATATTCCCTTGATCTTGGGTTACGCCTTCTGAAAAATGTTGTGCAATAACTAATGATTTTAGATGACAGCCCGTGTCTGGCGTTAAAACCATGTATTATGTGTGTGTGTATGTATATATATATATATATATATATATATATATATATATATATATATTGTCTTCTCCGTTGGCACATGTATTGTATTTTGTCTTCTTCATGGACCTCAATGAATGTTTTTTTATTTTTTATTTATTTTTACTTTTACACTAGAGACTGTGGTCGTGGCCATAAATTTGCTTTTGTTGCTTCATTGGTTTTATATCTTTTAGTCAAATCTTTCTACGATATTCTGAAGTACAATTCTAAGCATTTTTTTATTGACATATACGTAAAGTTTGTGCAATTATTATTTATTAATAGTAATATCTAAAAATAATATATAATAGTAATAAAAAGAATAATATATAATAATTATTATTGTTGTATTTTGGCCTTACCAGCCTTTAATGAGCACTCATCTGGTGGTGGACTTGGTTACATTGTTCGAAATCAATATTTACAGCACTTTAAGACCCTTCTTCTCTTTCAAGACTTTTGCAATTCGTCCTGCTATGGTGGATATCCCCTTGGCCAAATCCTGACTGTTGACGACCCATTCTATCCTAGTCCATTCTTCTCTATTTTTGGAAGTCCACCTGCTTTTTAAGGATTGATCACAGGTTCTTAATGGAATTGAGATCTTAGGAGTTTCCTGACCATTGATTCAGAATGTCAATGTTTTGTTCACCAATCCTTTTAGTTATCACGTTTACCTCGTGACATGGTCTCCATCATGCTGGAGGAAGTAATCACCAAAGTGCCGCTTGGATCGTTGGGAGTAGTTGTTTTCGGGAGATGTTCCTAAAGAGGATTTAGCTATGGGATTGGTCTAACAACGGTGCAGAGGGTGATCAGAAATGGCAGCCGGCAGGTGTCAGTGCATTTGAGCGCAGAGTGAGGCAAAGGATTTTGCAGATGCTCGTGTCAAGAGGGGCATCAACAAGGAAAATAAGTAAAACATCAAGGAATTATAGTGATTGGGATGCAGAGGACTGGAATAAAGTTATTTTCTCTGATAAAGCCCCCTTCAGACTTTGTGACATCTGAAAATAATGATTGTCCGGAGAAGGAAATGTAACCATGACAAGGTCTACCATGAGTTCTGTATCATTCCAACAGTAAATCCTCCTGAGAACATTCATGTGTGGGGTGGCTTTTATACAATGGAGTGGGCTCGCTCACAATGCCATGAATAAAGAATCTAGAAACCCTACAAGAGCCACTTCTACCAACAATTCAGGAGAAATTTGGTGATGAACAATTCTTTTCCCAGCGTGATGGAGATCTCGTCACAAGGCTAAAGTGATAACAAAGTATTGGTAACTAAAACATTGAAATTTTGTGTCTATGACCGGGAAACTCTGCAGATATCAATCCCACTGAGAACCCGTGGTCAATCCTCAAAAAGCGGGCAGACAAGCAAATACAAGCACGGATTAGGCAAGAATGGGTAACCATCAGTCTTTGGATTTGGCCCATAAGCTGCTATACAGCATGCCTGTGTGAACTGAAGAAGTCTAAGGGCTTATTCACATTGTCGTCAGACTCCGCTATTCGAAGTTCCTTTGGCAATTCAATCAGAACGACGGGAGTTTAGTGGAGAAAAAATAGTGCAAATGCTTTTTTGCTCTGCTATATTCCTGTAAAATTTTGGGGTCACTGACTGACCCCCTTGCAAGTGAGTGGGGTCCGTCGGGACCCGGCAGTAGCTGTTTGCAAAAAAAGAAGACAAGAGCGCCAATTGGACCCTTAACGGGTCGGATGCAAACGGCAATGTGAACCTAGCCTTAAAGGGATACTCCACTAAAAAAAAAACATTTTTTTTAAATCAACTGATGACAGAAAGTTAAACAGATTTGTAAATTACTTCTATAAAAAAAATCTTAATCCTTCTAGTACTTATAAGCTTCTGTATGCTCCACAGGAAGTTCTTTTCTTTTTGAATATTTACTTTCTGTCTGACCACAGTGCTCTCTGCTGACACCTCTGTCCATATTAGGAACTGTCCAGAGCAGGGTAGGTTTTCTATGAGGATTTGCTCCTACTCTGGACAGTTCCTAAAATGGACAGAGGTGTCAGCAGAGATCACTGTGGTCAGACAAAAAGGAAATTCAAAAAGAAAAAAACTTCCTGTGGAGCATACAGAAGCATATATATATATATATATATATATATATATATATATATATATATATATATATATATGGTTAACTTTCTTGCACCAGTTGATTTAAATTTAAAAAAAAAATGTTTTCCCAGTGGAGAATCCCTTTAAAGAAGAAAGAGTCAACACTGTAAATATTGATATGTACAACGTGGAAACAAACAGGCGTCCTGCACTCACCGCTCAAACTCTGGTCAGTCGGCTCCCATCTCAGGCTGCTCCTCTGAGCGCCCCACACTACCTTGACCACCATACCGGAAGAGCAGCCCGAGATGGGAGCCAACTGACCAGTGTTTGAGCGGTGAGTGCAGGATGCCTGTTTGTTTCTTCGTTGTGCATATCAATGATCAATATTCTACTTGTCCTAGCACATCCGCGGCTGGATTAACTAGCTACCTGACCTAGTAAGACACCGTCCATCTCGTGAGACTGCATCCGCAAGGTATCGGTGCCACTTATTCTTTTCTTCTTCTTGTTATCATTTACTGTAAATATTAAGTCTTGGCATAATCTTGTTGTATTTGTCAATAAAAGTATAAAAAAAAAATAGGAATTGCGTATAATTGTACTTTAGAATATCATAAAAACAGACTACAGGATCTAAAAACTCTCAAGCAGCAAACTGCATGAAACCCAAAATTTATCAGTCTGAAAACCTTTGGCCATGGCTGTAGGTGTTATCGAAATCATTGACTCTTTTATTATTGCCCCGTTATTACGGTGTGTTAAGTAAGTCTCAAAAAGGTTATTTTTGAGTCTGTACTGCCTAGGTTGGTGTTTTCTTTTTTTGTCCTTTTGGAGAACATCGTTTTTTTTCCTGATTTCTCTGCCTCCAGTAGATCCCAGATGTTTTTACTCATAGTTTTCCAGATTCAGAAATGTTTTAACCACAAGCTGTTGAAGTGTCAATGGTTTACTATCACTTCTGCCCTGTGCCGCTATCTGCGTACGCTTGCTCCCCACTCACCAATTATACAGTGGCTGCACTCGCTCTAATTTCATTTTAATTTATGTTCCCTTCCACAGTCTCTGTATTCTTGTAAGGTCATAAAACAAGGTCTTGGTCTACTGTGTAACCAAGGAATTTCTGCAGTAAAATGTTGTGTTTTTTTTATTTTTGTTTGTTTTTTAATTTTGGAAATTTCTAGAGTTTTTTTGTTAAAGGGTACCTCTCATCAAATAAACTTTTGATATATTTTAGATTAATGAATGTTGAATAACTTTCCAATAGCATGTTAATGAAAAATATGCTTCTTTCTATTGTATTTTTCCCGATCAGTCCCGTTGGCAAGCATTTCTGACTCATGCTGGAGTCCTAAACACTCAGAGCTGCCAGCCTGCTTTGTTCACAGCCAAACAGGCTGTGAACAAAGCAGGCTGGCAGCTCTGAGTGTTCTCCTTTGCGAACAAAGCAGACTGGCAGCTCGTAGTGTTTAGGACTCCAGCATGAGTCTGAAATGCTTGCTGCCAGGACTGGTAGGGAGACCCCTAGTGGTCATTTCTTCAAAGTGGAAAATTAAATAGAAAGAAGCATATTTTTTAATAACATGCAATTGTAAAGTTATTCTGCATACATTAATCTATAATATATCAAAAGTTTTTTTGATGAGAGGTACCCTTTAAGCCTTTTTGCAGTTTACATTGATATTTCTTACAGGGGAACTCAGCCTCTAGACATCTTATCCCCTATACAAAGGATAGGGGATAAGATGTCTGATCGCGAGGGTCCAGCTGGACCCCCCGCGGTCAGACATCTTGTCCATTATCCTTTGTATAGGACAGAACATGTCTAGGGGCAGAGTTCCCCTTTAAGTAACAGAAAAGAAAGAAAAACAGTCATGGATCAGCTCACTACTCTGAACAGCAGCAGGCACTGGGGTAGGGTCCGGAAGCACGGATGCAAGGAGCCGCTATTCCCCGTAGACATAGGAAATGAAGAAAGTGAAAGGTCCAGCTCCCAGAATGACAGGTCCAGTAAGACTTAGCATTTAATTCTTACATATTAAAATAAGAATCTTTCAGTAAAAAAACAGAAAGTGACATGTCACTCTAAAACATAGGATTGAAACGCATAGAGAGAATTTCTACAATCGTCGAGAGAAATTTTTTTGACATGTTAATCACCAGGACATTGAACACTGTCGTGGCAATTTTTTTTTGATTTGCATGCTCTCCGAGATGGTGATTCTAGTGGGTTAATCAGAGACAGAGCATGGATCCATGGGCCCTATAGCCAAATGTAGAATAAGTACGTGTTCTCACAGGTTTTTTTTTTTTTTTTTTTCAATACAGTTTTTGAACCCAAAAAATGGGTCATAAACAGAGGACACTAATAAAGGATATTTTTTATTACACTTTTAATTTAGCTTACTAGTCTGAATTCCTCTAAAAAGGGAAGGGGCGTGGCCTCACAGTGCAGGTCTCCGCCCCCTACCTCAGTATGCTGTCTGCTCATATCTCCCCTAGCATTAGCAAAACTACAACTCCCAGCTTGTCTTCGCTGACAGTGGGAGAATTTTTTCTCCAGCTGTGAGCCCTGCGCTCACAGCTGTCAATCAAGGAAGTGTGTCCATGACATAGGTGATGACGCATGGACACAGCAGGACTAGTATGTGTCCAAGCAGGTGGGGGGAGGGGGGTGCAGTTGTTTGACTTTTTCAGTATGAAATACTGAAAATTTTCTAATAAAAGCAATTGCAAAACCTATTGGTTTACAACATATCAAAAGTTTTTGTATCTGACAGTGCCCATTTAAGACGTTTTCTTTTTTAATGCCATTATTTTTTTGTTCAAGAAAATCTAAGTGTGCAAAGACACCCTAAGCCCTGTTACTCCATTATGATCACAATCAGCAGCTTGTGTGTCAACTACTATGGTGTTCACCCTGTGTCTTCTCCTCATTTGGTGGGACTCTTCTGCCATGCTCACCCTTTTTTATATCCAAATCTGCATCCTTCAGATCCTCCCCTTTTTGAGCAACCACAACGGTGAACTTTTATTATTCTACAAGCCTCTCTTAAATACGAGGCCCTCACTCTGTTGGGTTTTCCCCCCTCCTGTCCCTCACAGAGTGCTTCTTTACTGTTTTATGATTTCATTTAGCTTTTTTTTTTTTTTTTTTTTTTTTTTTTTTTTTAACTTGTAGGTAATGGACTCACTTTAACAAAAATCACTATATTATTCCACAGTGTGCCACATCTGAATAATGCATGCATGTCTAACCTCACAGGGAACTCAGCTTCACCGTCTGCTCCAATATTCTTGGGGGTGTTAGTGTCACTTAAGTCATGTCATTTGTGCTCATTTAATATTTATTTAAAAGCAATTTTGAGTTGACTGCACCTTTTCTAGAAAGCCAGGGTCACACACACGAGTGATGTTTTTATTCGAAGAAAAAAATAAAAGTTTGGAGACCCAATTTTAGATAGGGACGGATTTGAGCCAAAGTGCTCGGGAATCATCCAAGCAACATATGGAGGATAGATCAGGGTGCGAGCTTTGCTAGTTCTGGTGGCTACGGCAAAGCGGATGAGGGCTGCGCAAGTGATACTGTGTGATATGAGATTCCTTCTGTGCATTCTACAATTCTGTCCTTGGAACATTGGTTTCTGGTACCTTGGCTTTGTCCTCACATTCCCTCGTATCCCCATCAACTTATTTTTTTCCCCCTTTTGGAAATTTAGTGGTCGGTGAATTCCCAAGCACGAATTAACAAAGCTCTGGCACAATTTAAATGCCTTTTATGCACCGATATTAACAAGATTTTTCAAAAATAATTTTTTTTCATTCTGTTAAATTTCTCACATTCGTAGAGTATATTCTTTTTTTTTTTTTTTTCAGAAATAATTTGAAATAATATTCAACTTTCTAATTATTTCTTTGTTTACATTTTTTTTGTGCAATACCCCCCCATTCCTGATCTAGCTCCAGCATATTCTGCAGGGATCACTGTCACTCACAAAAATCCCTGTACCCTTTGGGGCCCACTTACAATCTGAACTTGGTGCCTCGCACACAAGCGGGAGGACCAGGTTCATAGTCGTTTAATTTAGACATATATTTTTTGGCATGTGGGTGGAAGCTAAAGAACCTGGAGGAAACCAATTTGAGTGTGTTTAATCATATGTTTATGATTAAACAAACAAAAAAAAAATAATAATCTTAAAATGTTGCCCTTGAATTCGAACCCTGAACCTCGGAGTTGAACAACGAACTACTGAGACTGGATTTGTCTTATAATTTATAACAGAAACAATATTACCTGATTTTATTTATTTTGGTGTGTTTTTTTTTTTTTTTTTATTAAATCATTTATTTTTGTTTAGGAGATTTTTTGCATACGTGTATGCATGTGCCCTGTTTTTTTGACTACTTAAAATAAATACATAAAAAAAAATATAGCTTTTCTGCCCATATGTTTGCCCAGAAAAGCTATATTTTTTAAAATGTATTTATTTTAAGTGAGCTAGTCTTAAGGGTTGCGTAAAATGTGACTCATTTTTGAGCACTTTGCAAAAGTAGCTGAAAACATTGCCAGCCCCATCCTAGTGTTAGCCAATGGCATAAACCCTTGTATCCCGGTGCACCGCTATCAAGGTACGCCAATGTGCCATTCAATTATGTGATGGTTTAGTATATGAAGGTGAGTCTCCCTATATTCACTAACCTAATAATATCTCCTACCGAGTATCAGAGATCATGATGATATCTAATCTTGAGAAATATTTTTTTATTGTTCCCATAATCAAGTAGGCAGACGCGAGCCGGAGCGTGCCGTATCCGTTTGATTGCTACTTTGCTACCTAATTATACGACCAGGGGAAGCTGTCAAAAGTCCTGTTATCAATGCTGATCTCGGGGGATAAAAATAACCTACATGTTTCAAGAATTACCTGGAATCCAGGCTAATGTAATGCTGCTAATTTTAATACACATCTGAGTGATTTAATATACACTAATCAGTTCAACGTGCTGGGGGACATGGGCCTAATGATGGCGCTAATAGCAGTTTGCCAAATTTCATCATTACTTCTCCCATGCTTTGAATAAAAAATGAAATAAAAAAAATAATAATTCAAAATTGCGATTAGTGATAATTTGGAGAATTTTGATGAACTGTGATGGATGTCGAGGGCGCAAAAAAATTGTATTCCATCGCCAAGGTTATACAAAATCTAGGTGTATATATGTATGTATGTGTGTGTGTGTGTGTGTGTGTGTATAGGTATAAATATATATATATATATATATATATATATATATATATATATATGTGTATGTATGTATTTTTATTTATATATATATATATATATATATATATATATATATATGTGATAGATACACATATACATAAGGTACAAATGTAGCCAGTGTCATATTGATCCCTGATGCATTACAATATAGAACTCCTGAAGTTGAGATAAAATATCCAAACAAGTTGCACAAACCTAATTTTAACGGGGTACTCCGCCCCTAGACTTCTTATGCCCTGTCCAAAGGATAGGGGATAAGATGTCTGATCGCGGGGGTCCCACCCCATGCTACACCCCCCCCTCTCCCATAGACATGAATGGAGGGGGTGTGGCGTGACATCACAACCACCGCCGCGGGAACCCAGCGTTCCAAACATACTGTTTTAGAATGCCGGGGGCTGCACAGAGATCACGTGGGTCTCAGCAGCGGGAACCCCGCGATCAGACATTTTATCCCCTATCATTTGGATAGGGGATTAGATGTGTAGAGGCGGAGTACCCCTTTAACATTACTCCACAATTACTGGTACCAAGGGCACAATAAAAATAAATAATAAAATAATAATCTCTAATACATTAGGATATGCCAAAGGTGTTAGGTTAAGGTGTTCCAGATAACCATGGCAGCATCTGTACAACTAAGGTTTAAATATTTTTTGAGGTGTCAAGATGTATTGCATGAGAAATATTGTAATTTAACTTTTTTATTATTTTTTTTTTGTTTCTTTTCTTTTTATTACTTTTTTTTCCCCCCTTAAACTCAGTGATTTATCTGTTAGGTCAGAATTTGGGTATACTGTACTAAGTATGTGTTTTTGGTACGGCTTAATTACTACATTGGTCAGGAATACACCAGTGTGGTTTCATGCTCGAATAACATGGATCCTGAACATGTTGGCGGTTCAAATGTTATATATATTTTTTTCTTTTATTGCACAGTTCAGTAGATTTGAAAAGATTTCCCCAAAAGGAGAAAGTTAAGGTTGTGCATTTTTGTGTACATTTTACATAAAATAACAGATATGAGATAAAGAGATCAGGCTGGGTCCACTCTGCATAAATGTAGTCTACAATCCGCATCCTGTCAAAGAGATGCTGACATATGCCATGGTGCAATGCAGCTACCAGACTCACTCTAATGGGGGGAACTTAGCTAGTTACTACATTTGAGCCATTTAAGACAACTTAGCAACTGCTGTATGCTCCACAGGAAGTTGAGTTGTTTTCAGTCTGACCACAATGCTCTCTGCTGACACCTTTGTCCATGTCAGGAACTGTCCAAAGCAGGAAGAAATTCCCATAGCAAACTTATCCTGCTCTGGACAGTTCCTGACATGGACAGAGGTGGCAGCAGAGAGCACTGTGGTTAGACTGGAAAGAACTACACAACTTCCTCTGGAGCATACAGCAACTGATAAGTACTGGAAGGATTAATATTTTGAAATAGAAGTCATTTACAAATCTGTTTAACTTCCTGGCACCAGTTGATTAGGAAAAAAAGTTTTCCACCGAAGTACCCCTTTAATAGTGTGGTCTGCTGCTTTACTGAGTTCCGCTAAATAAACATGTTAATGTGGGAAGCGGCGTAAACGTAGGCCCTACCTGACTGCCCACAGGACATTAAAGTGAATTGGTCCTATTGTGCTGTGCTGTGGTATATGTATGCATTCCTGTGTTGATGGGATACCAATGTATGCCTAAATTGTTCTGCATTAATGCAGTGTAAACATAGCCTTAGATATTCAATATACATATATGAAATAGCTAAACATAAATGGATTAAAGTATAGCTTTAGATATAGAGGTATATATGGGATAGATGACAAGAGACCAAGAGATATTAGAGAGATGAATAAACATAAATAGAGAGAGAAAAATACATAGATATTGATATAAAAGGTAAATTTATACCTAGCTACGATATAAATTATTTTTATATCATCGCTAGGTAGAGATATGAGAGATAGATAGATATGAGATAGATAGATATCAGGGATGTGGAATTCCTATCACCCGATGCCCAGGACATGCAGTTCCGGACACCGGGCAGGTGAATTTTTCCGGCCCTTAGCCCTGCATTGGGCAAGCAGGGCCGGACCTGACAAGCGCGACAGCGCTCAGCAGTCAGTATGGAGCGGGCTCCCAACTCGTGCCCACTCCATACAAAGCTGACATGTGAATGCTCCCTGGTGGGCTAGTGGGGTGGATCCACTATAGAGGTATCCGGAGGGTTTACCTCTGCTTCCTGCTGTCCGTGGTTCTGTCATTGATAGATCCTGGCTGGACTAGGCTCTATCAATGGATCACAGAGCACACAGATCAATGGAGTTCAATAGAACTCTATTGATCTGTATGAGGAATCTAATGATTCCTCCTAAAAGTCTAATAAAGTCTTAAAAAATGTTTTTTTTTTATAAAAGTTTAAAAGACACACACCCTTCCATGTTAAAAGTTCAAATCACCCCTTTTTATATATAAAAACATGTAAACATAATAAAAATAAACATATTTAGTATCGCTGCGTGCGTAATTGTATGAACTATTAAAATATAACATTATGTAT